>NW_007578695.1:229255-253896 GCF_000690725.1 Stegastes partitus
GAGGTGATGTGTGGACTCGAACAAGCCATCTGATGTCACTGTAGAAATGCCAGATGTTATAAAATCATTTATTTCACATGTATTTGTCAACATTCCTGGGCTGAATGTGTTCCATGGAGTTCCACAGACTGAATGAAGTGCCAGTGGTTGACATTTTCATTTAAAAAAAATGTTCCAGCTATAATGGTACGGTGAATCTTTAGGTTTTTCTTCCTTCTAGTGGTGACTACTGGAAACTGCAGACACACTAACCATTTGTTCAGAATGACAACAGCACAATTTTAATCAAGAAACAAATACAATGTGAACATACAAATTCAATCTAGTTACTACATAACTAACTTGTGGTTAAGGAATTCATTACATTGTTATTTTTTGTTAACTGTTTTAAAATGGTAATACAGTGGAGGCTTTCTACTACTTTATATCATTACTCTGACATGTGTTTGGAGGTGGCAAATGTTTATGGTGTAATGACTGAAATGTCTCCTATTGTCTGTAGGAAGCCGCTACGAATGACTAGTTGTTAAATGTTTGAATTTTTGGATAAGCTATCAAGTCATGTTTCACAATATTTGTGCTGCAAACAGTAAAAAAGCAAAAGAGTCAACCTCTGGATTCACCTGCCAACAAGAGGAGTCACGCAGCTCTGCTGATGAGCTGACAGACTTGGTGTGTCCAGGTGCAGCAGATTGAGTCCGTTGGTGTTCCTCGGTGGTCAGACAGAGCTGCTGGAAGGCAGGAAGGTCCCATACAATCAGGGCCACAACTGAGGGCACTGCATCAGATGTGGGTACTCTTTCATGAGTGATCACTTCTGGCTTTGGCAGATCTGTTTTTCATTGTGGTTTGAGCATGACATGTTTTGTTTAAGTCTGAAAGGTTTTATAGCCTAAAATTCAAGTTCAGAAAAACTTAAATCTTGCAACTGGGAAATTTAAGGGACCTAAATAGAATGACAAATTCGCTGCTGAATGATAGAGATGAAGTTGTACAGTGTAAAGGGTAAATGTCACTGCATACGTACAGTGTAAAACAGAACAACGTTCCATTTGCTAGTGCTACTATCAGCAGCTGCTGGTTAATCAGTACATAAGGTCGTGTGTGTGTGTGTGTGTTGTGTGTACGTACTTGTACAGCTACCTTTATCAAGACCAGGTTAAATTTCAAACAGACAGAACACAGACCACTTGGCAGATCCTCACTTTGTCACACCTCTTCAGTAGGTGGTGTACTGTTTGAAAGTTCACACTTGGATTTAAGCCAATGTTCAAAATTAGGTTGAGGTTAAGGTACAATTGTCCTCTGAAGTGGTGGAAACTTGTGTGTATGTGTGTGTGTGTGTGTGCGTGTGTGTGTGCACATGCGTGTGTGTAAGACACACAGGCCATAACAAATGTAATACTAAATATAATGATTTCCCTTTCAAACATAAAGATCTGAGGTTGCATTTCTAATCTTACATTTGTGCCTTGACAAAAAAGTTGCAGCTTTGTGTCTTTTTAGATCCATCCTCCTTGTGTGATATGTGTGAGAAATGTAAATACAGTTTCTCTGAAATGATATCAGACTCAGAGTTTAATGTTTATTTGCACAATCCTAAGTGCTTTGGTACGACCCTGGACCTCTCATATTGTTTTTTGAAGACATTTATTCTCCCATCAAAGAGGCCTCCCCAGTGTTAACAGAATGGTGGGGAGACACATTGTCTGGTCCCACTTTCTCCTCTGTGATGATTTGCTTTTCTGCTAACTTTTTCAGCGTTTCTTTTTTATAATTGTTAAAAGAATATATAGATTTTTTAAAAAGCAAAAAAAAAATCATGAAATGCTTTAAAAGCCAGTCTCCCACCCACCTTCAATCCACACCAGTTTGCCTACAGAGCCAACAGTTCAACAGAGGTTACCATCACCTCTGGTCTTCACAGTGCTCTGACCCACCTTGGACACCAGGGGAACAATGTGAGGATGCTTTTCATGGACTTTAGCTCTGCCTGTACCACTACCATCCCCAAGTCTCTAAACTGAGTGACTGAGGACTTTCACACCCCACCTGCCACTGTAACAAGAACTTTCTAACCAACTGCCTCAAGACTGTCAGAATAGATAAATACCTCTCCTCCACATCACCTCAGCACTGGCTCCCCACAGGGCTGTGTGCTGAGACCCATCATCTACTCACTGTACATATATGACTGTGCCCCCATCCATAACTCCAACACCATCATTAAGTTCATTGACAACAAGACTATGGTTGGACTTATCTCAGGACGAGACACGTCCACCTACAGAGATGAATTCTAAAAACAGCTGGTGTGGTGTTCAGGGAATACTGGTGCTGAACTCCATAAAAACAAAATAACTTTCAGACTTTCTTAGAGACCGGGCAGTCCCTGATTCACTAATTATCAACAGGGAATGTGTGGAAACAGTCCCTGTCTTCAGGTTCCTGGACACGTATATTGATGAAGATCTCTCCTGGACTATCAACACCAAAGCAGCAGTAAAAAAGGAACAGCAGTGACTCCACTTCCTGCAGATCCTCAGAAAAAACAGCCTGCAGGAAAAGCTGATAGCATCTTTTTGCTGCTGCTCTGTCGAGAATGTGCTGGTATACTGTATGACTGTGCTTTTTGCCAGCTGCTCAGCAGCAGACAGGAGAGCCCTCCAGAGGATCAGCAACACCACCCAGTGGATCACCGGCTGCCTCTTTATTTAGCTCTCGCTGCCTCAGTCGAGCAACAAACATTCTTAAGGACCAATCCCATCGTCATCCTGGACACCATCTGTCTGACCCACTACCCTTAGGTACACCTCAGGTCCATCAAATCACAGACAAACAAACTGAAAAACAGCTTCTACCCCAGAGCCATAAGAAAACTGAATTGAACTGAACTATTCTATTATGAGCTAATGATTGATTGATCCTTTCGTTTAAAAAACCCAAATGAAAGATTGATCATGACCACCATCTTGAGGGTCATTTCAGTCATGAGCTAAAACATCATGTACACCGAGCCTCATTTTCTTTACACTGAACATGTATTTATTTTAAGAGGTTAATAAGAGCCCAGTGGGCATGAACACTGGTCAGTGGAACACAAACAACTTAGAAAGAAAAAACTGCCATCTTGTCTCATCAGTTGCCAAAACAAAGGAAAGTGAGCGGGTTGGCTGGCCCTGTGGTTTAATCATCTGGGCTGCATTGATACTCTGAGCTTCCTATCGTCTTCTTCTTTTACTGCTTCTTCTTGTAGTCCTCCAGGTGAGCCAGTACCCAGCCAGAGGGACCCAGGATGGTCACAAACAGGACTGTCATAGCTATCGCCTGCTCCTGTTAGACAAACACACACAAGCAGATGGTTCATGTTATTGTACTTGGCTGCAAAACCAAAAAGTTTTACTTGTATAAAGCCCTTAAATGATACATTGAATAGAGAACCTGGTAACAAGGCTACCGTGTACAGCTAAGGTGAGTGCACCCCTGTGCAATATTACTTAAATGCCAAATGACTCTGAATTGTATCACCTCCCAATAATTGCATTATTTCTAAGCTAAACAGTAGACTATTTCCTCTTAACAATGAAGAACAGATACTTTAGAAAAACTAGATTTGAAATATCTAAAATACAGGCCCCAAAGTTAGTGCAAGAAATGTGAATATACATGTGATTACTGTCATAGAAGTTAGAAAATCTGTGACCAATGAAGCCAAAATAACAAACAACAGGGTAGCTGTATCAAAACTAAAGATTTTTCTAAAATAATGGCATTTCCAGAGACAAACACAAGGTACTTGTGCTTTGATAAGAACATGCCCACTCAGTGAAGAAACCCAGCCAACTACGCCATCTACTGACAAGTTTAATAGCCTGACATGTTGCTCCTGGTGTCCCCACCTCCTGAGATACTAAAGTCAGGGGGGTAATCAGAGCCAGTGTATCAGTGTGGTTATCAAGTGGGCACCTCCCTTCACTGTGTCTTTAAGTTCGACCCACAACACCTCAGAGAGGCTCAGCAGTTCGCTCTGGCATCCTACTGGCACTTGTTTTACTGTGCTTGGGATGACCAGACACCTGCCACTCATAACAATCATTTCTTTCTCTGTCTTTTGGTACAGATGTTGTTGACTGTTTAGAAAACTATTTTGAAATGTGTCATTTGTTGTCAAAAACTGCTGTTAATTATTGTTTAGTTTACCATGAATATGGTTATAAAATGAGCCTTAGACACCAGAACTTTGGACCTATGGGCTGTGTCTGTTTGCATTTCAGTGTCATGGCTCCACACAGTAAAGAAATGCCAGAGAAAATGTTCCGATTGTGAGAGTTGACAAAGATGGAAAAGGATACACAAAGATCGGTGGCCAGCTAAGAAATCAGTAAGACAGCAGTGATCAGGAGGTACAGACAGAGCCACAGTGGTCGACCTACTAAAATGACACCATGGACGGTGTACTGTTTGCACAATCTAGCTCCGAAAAACAGATTCAGAAAGTGCTTCAGACTTGACATTGAGGTTATCAACGGAAATCTGAGTTTCTGTTTCAGACAGCATGAAGAACATAGCATGGAATGGTTAGTGTCTAGGAAAAGCTTTGTTAATATTATACAGTGGTACAGTTTTCAGCTATATGACATGTAAGTTATATTGTACAGGGGTTCTCACTTCTGTGGTATAAATAGTGCACACACATTAGTCTGATTGCAACACAGACAAACATGCAATACACCTAAAATAGATAGATAGATAGATAGATAGATAGATAGATAGATAGATAGATAGATAGATAGATAGATAGACAGACAGATAGAGCTTCTTTAAAATAAGAAATTTTGCAACTGGGCCTAAGCTGCCCCAGTTTTCATACTTCAGCCTGGTTAAAATGAGTCTGCAGATTTAATCAAGACACAAATTATCTCACTTAATTACTAAGCCACTGGAAGGAAATGGATGGAACCGAAAATATAATGGAACGAAGTAAGTAAAATTAGTGTGAGTGAGTCCTACCAGAGTGACGGATTATGTGTCAAGGTGAGCACAAACACATGTACAATGTTTGTTGCAACGTTTCTTCTGTGCCACCCTGACCTGTCCTACATCAAGGTCGTTCACTTGGAACCTGTTCAGATCTGAGCGCATGTTCAACTTTACCTTCTTCACTACATTAGACTTTAGCAAACCTTCAACCTGCTGGAAAACACTCATAAAAAAAACACACGTTGAGCTGCAGCTCCTGTGGTCGCGGCTGCAGTGTGATATTGTGCGCGCTGGCTGAGATGTGTACGTGTTGGAATTAAACGGAATCATGGCGAGATACTGACGCACTTATCGAAAGTGTTAAAATAAAGTCGGTCTTGAAGTCGTGGTCGAATCAGTGTGCACGTCAAACAGCAGATTTAACTCTTATAATACACATCCTTCATAAATCTTTTAGCAGTACAAAAGCAACAACATATAAAGTTTGACGCAGATAAAGGGAAAGTCCGCCCTGTGCGCGGGACTGGGTGTCATATCAGGCCAAGATGCGCGGCGACGCGGAAAACTCAGCATAAACAACAATGAAAGCGAGCTAACGGCCACTACCGTGTGTCAGCCAGCCGGGGGCCGGGGGCCGGGGCCCGGGCTGCCGGAGCCCTGCAGGCTGCTGGACCGACCAGAAGAAACTCACCCCTGCACTGATGCTGTGTTTGGCAGGCTTGGACGTCAAATTAGCCACCGGGAGCACCTGAGTCCTCAGGGCGCCCCTCAGTAGCCGGGACACAGTGGGCAGAGTCATAGCGACGATTCGGTGCTGGTGGTCCACAGGAGCGGAGGACGGACGGGTCTGCTCGGGTTTGTTCGGCTCTACAGGTCTGCAGCACAGGTGCTGGTAGTGACGCGAGCTGTCAGGCTGCTGCCACTACTACTACGTGCCCGCGCATACGTATCTGCGAAAGTGTTAAAAGCGTGCGCGCGCGCGTGTCAGACACAGACGGGCGGAGGGAGGGAGGGGGGAGTTATTGGCCGTTCCCCCTCCCGATACCAGACACCGAGGAGCGCAGGACGCGTCCTCACTTCACCCCGGTCTGCTGGAGGTGTTGGGGACTCCAGCAGGCCGTCTCAGCTCGGATATTTACTGGAGCGGCTTTCAAGACACTCTGGGAGGCGAACAGGCTGCAGCTCAGCGCAGGAGTCCTCCAATAAACCACACATTTTTAAATAAACCAGGCCCCTTAAAGAACAAAGTCAATATAATAATAATCATCATCATCATCATAATCATAATAATAATCATAATAATCATAACCATAATATAATAATGATATTGATATCAATATAATATACACAAAAGAAATATGTTGAATCATTTTTAAGGTAATTCAGTCATAACAGCTTTGTTATTACAATAGTAAATGTCATTTACATTAAATTTAAAATATTAACAACCTGTTCGTTTACTCACATTCAGATGTGGTGCCTCTACTGTGGATCGACGCCTGTAAATACTAGGTTAGCGTTTATGGCAATTTAGGACTTCATGTATGCTGGAACGTCTGAATCCAGAGATTAAAATGAAGCGTGGGCGGTGCTGTGATACTAACACCGCTTTAAAGCAGCACATACTTCTACAAAAACTATCAGACATATTGAGAGGAAGCTTGTGACCTGCTAGAATCTAATACAGCTGCATCTGTTCAGCTGCTGACTTGTGCTTTAACAAGGCAAAAAAATAATGGCATAAACTTATTAGCACTTGCTTTACTCTTAATGGGAAGGAAAGAAGCCTAGTAAGCCGAAACAATAGTTTCTTTTTCTGTCTTTTATTACAAATGGTGTTGACTGTTCAGGAAACTATTTGGAAATATCCATCCATCCATTATCTATACACCGCTTAATCCTCACTAGGGTCGTGCGGGGCTGGAGTCTATCCCGGCTGACTCAGGTTGAAGGCAGGGGACATCCTGGACAGGTCACCAGTCTATCACAGGGCTACACTTACAGACAGACAACCAAGCACACTCACATTCACACCTACGGACAATTTAGAATCACCAAATAACCTCAACATGTTTTTGGACTGTGGGAGGAAGCTGGAGAACCTGGAGAGAACCTGCATGGGGAGAACATGCAAAGGTCCTCACCAGGACGCAAACTGGCGACCTTCTTGCTATGAGGGAACAGTGTTGGAAACATTACTTCATCATATGTAATCCCTTGTAAAGCTTTCAGTCGCTGTACTTTTCCTGCTGTCTTCTTGGCCTTGCCCTCCTGGTGAGCAGAGCTTCGGTCTCCTCTACAGCTGCAGCACTTGAGCCTATCTCCTCTTTAACTCTTTCTGTATTTATGATTAGCAGCACATATTTCACATCTATGCTTTCATTTGCATTTCACTGCTATGTGTCCATACTTCTGGCATTCAAAGCACCTCAATGACAGGGGAGTACAGGGCCTGACCTTGTAGCTTATATACCCAATATATATTTGAGCCAGTAGTCTTTCCTTTACCAGATTCCAACATTACCGTCAGGCTGTCACATTTCTCAGCTTTTTGAGTTCTCAGGCACCTACCACATTTTATGTATTGTGACTGACCAACATAATTTATGAATATTCCAGAGAAACACTTTGGACTTTGATTATTTGAACTGGATTTCATTCACCAAATGAACAACCTTCTAGACCCACTTCCATTATTAGTTTATGTTCTTTGTTTACATCTCTTGCTGCTTCTATATTTTTGCCATTGGTCATTGTCCTCCGAGTGTGAAGTTACATTTTCATTTAGCTGTCTCATTTTCTTGGGTTTTTGCCTACCACTATTCTTCAGTACAGTGTTCCAACCTTTATCTTTCCATCTACTTAGCTATTTTTTTTCAAGCTCACTTCCTGATCTGTCATCTCCCTCTGCCATCTCCTGTCCATTCACAGCCTGGTTGTCACAAGCCAGTCCTCCCTTGACTCTGCCCCCATTGCTGTCACTGACTGCGCTTTTAATGTTTCTTGAGAACTGTTTAAACAATTTTACACTTGGTGGAGTAATCTGTCAGTCACATGATCTCACACTGACAAAGCTAGCTTTTCTCCAGAGGTGAACAATCTGCTGAATAAAAGACTGAAGGCAGAGTGACTCCATTACAAAGGTGAGATGGATGATTGCAGTGAAGGTCTGAGAGATCATCACTGACAGAGCATCTGCTGCTTCAAACTAAATTGAACCAGCATCATCATTCAGCACAGCACAGAAGGCAAACTGAGCTTGTCAACTATTTGAAAACCTGATGATTTACTGCTTCACAGTTGACTTTTTCATGGGAGCACTGCGCTCAAATGCGCAAAACTTGTTACCTTCAGCAGTCGAATCTAGCAAACCATTTTCTACTTATAATTAGCGTACTCCTCTCATTTACTATCGAAAATACTGAAAATATTCCTATAATCTACATAGCAGGTGACCAAGCTTAAGTTTATTCCAGATGTCTGGCATGTTACAAAAGGCTTAAAAGGACATAAGACTTCCAAACTTCAGTGCAATCTGTAAGGACAATTATGTTTTTCGTTGTGCTGGATCCTTCAGTATACGAAACAATAACAATATTCTACACGAAAAGACCAAAACCAACTGACTTTTGAAGGTACAACACACTGATTTTCAACGGCCTGAGAAAGAAACTGAATTTTGATGTATGTAAAACTTTAAATCTAAAACAATGAAATCTGCAGCAGAGGACTGGCAGCCTGCAGAGTAACTACGATGTGTGGGAGCAAAGGTAAGTAATAATCAAATGTATCACAGTTAACTCTGTGGGTCCAGTTTCACTACTTAATGACTGCATAGGCTTGTCCACTAAATATATAATATTATTATTGTTTTGGACTTCATGTGTATTGGTCCAAATACTTTTAAATCATCAAAATGTGGGGTTCATGAGGTCTATATTTCCCCATACACATTCTTTTTGATGTTGATGTAAACCTGCTCATGATAGAGATGACTCTTGGCTCTTGAATGTAGCTTGTTTTAGTTTATTACAAATGGATTGTGCTTGAAGAACCCAAATGCCTAACTGTCCACAACCACTGTTGTGGGTTCAACACATCAGAGGTTTGAAATGCACTTTAAAGCAAAACACTAAACGTGAACAAGGTAGAAATTGTAGTTAATAAGTATCAAAATGGAACTGACTCCAGTTGATTACTGACATAATGGTAGTTATTTTCTGAAATGTTATTTTTGAATGGGCCTATAGTGTATTATCTTGTTAAAAAATATGTAGCTTTGTACAAATTTCCAGAACGCCAGAAGGGGAAAAACTCATCCTCCATAACATTAGTTTTTGGTCATGTTTTTAGGAATTAAATGTTCACCATTTTGTTTTCTGGGTAACGCATATTAATAAGGACAATGGTTATATGTCAATACAGAGAGGGATTTGGAGATTGCTTCCCTCTGGTTGGGAATAATGATTGCCAATGATGGTTGAGGGCTGACTGAACAGGCTGCTGTGCTGCAGTGTCTGTTATGACCAGAGGGGGGCGCAAACAATCACATGACGAGTCGACGCTGCCGGAAGTGCAGAGAGGAAGCAGCAGCCGGGCTTCCTCCACAGCAGGAGGTGTTCAGGAGCCCGTGTACCTGTCCGTAGCGCTCTCCTATCAAACAGTCTCAACTTATCGCTGGTAAGTCTCCCAGATCACATGGATCCTGGTGCTAATGTCAGCGGCGACATGAGGGAGCAGAGAACCGAGCCCGAACACCGTGGCTTGCTAGCATTAGCCGGACCAGGGTGTTGATGGCAGCAGTCTTAAACTCATTATTGTTCTTTGTATGTCAAACTCTATATCTGTGATACGATTCCACCGCCGTTAGCTTAACTCAAGCTTTTAATGATGTACCAGGTGTTATTAGTCACTGAGCTAGCAGCAGTCCAATATGGGCTAAACTTTGAGATGACCCACTGAGCTGACGGTACCGGCGGTGGCTCGGACCGGAGTGGTGGTTCGGCCCAGCTTTAGGGCTGCGTTCCGTCTCTGGTCGTTTGTGTCCCAGGGCTCGTCGGTGCCGTGGACGGGGCCGGACTCTGGTCGGACCCAGCAGCCCGTGGTGTTGGTGCATGTGAACTAAGTGCTGGATCGGACAGAATTCTGACTGGTCTCGTCCTGCGGCTCTTATTTGAGTCGTAACTTTAGTGATGTTGACCTGCGGCCGGCGGACAGCGTGTCTCTGTGTCTCTGTGTGTCTCCACGTAGGCGGCTGGACGTGACCTTTGACGGTGGATGCTGTTGACTTTTGGGGCTGGTCTCTGTGTGAAGCGTTGTGGCGAAGCTGACACGAACAGGGACTAGTTATCAGACAGACTCCTATTTAGCCCCTTCCAGACATGGGATGTGGAACAGTGCTGGCTTCATCAAGCTGCTAATGTGACAGCATTCAGTTATTAAAGCACCTTTCAGACGTGTCACTTTTCCGGTAGTGTTCCTGACGGCTGCATTCAGATAAACTCACCACATTGTCAGAGAGCGCCTGCAGGCATGATATCTGTCATTCACATGAGACTAGTCAATACACCAAGTGATGTGTTGTGCAAAATAATGCAATCATAGACTAAAACTAAACTGAGAACAGCTGACCAAAGTGTCCAGTTTACCAACAGCCAAGTTCATTTCTGATTTCTCAAACAGTAAAAATTAAAGCTCAGGACATTGGTGATGTCTGAGGTGAACAAAAGTACACAGTATGACCTTCTGTTAGATCCTGATTGGATCTGTTCCCATGTCAGGATAATTGGTCGTTAAACCTAATCAGTGAAGTTACTACTGTTGTTCTGTGTGTAATGCTCACAGCTCTGTCTCTTTGGAGACACTCGTGGATCCTACTGCTGTCTGATGCTGCAGGTTTCTAATAAACTACAAAGAAATATTCTTCAATAGCTGGAAATATAACTGCCATTCTGTGTGACAGTTCACCTGTCTGCTGTGAAGACATGTAGGTCTGCACAGTATGATCCTGATCCAGACTGATCCGCTCTACACGCTCTCTTGACAATAATTTATAAGAATTTACTTTAGTTACCCACGCTGTTGTTCAGTGCGCAAATGTGCACAACTCTCTCTCTGTGGAGACGCACATATGTGCAGTATCCATACAACTGGGACACACTGTTGTAGCACTGAGCCTCAAACTTTGACTGTTGTAATCTGCAGTGCGAAATGAGTCATCATCTGAGTGTACGCTCCTGACGGCCTGAAGTTGTTTACATGAGACACTGTTATATGTGACTTAACTGTATGTTAGATTGCAGGTCAGAATGGTCCTAACAGTGTGCTGTCATTTACATTTGCATACTACAAATTCAACCAGATGTAGTGGGGCATTTGAGTATTTTTAGCAAACTACATTTGACATTCGATGTATTGCGACATACTGATCTGAGTTGGTGCAGAAACAACTTTTGGCCTGTGTGCACATGTAGCTGGAATTTCTCACTTAATATATATTTGAGCTGTTGGGTGAATATTGGACCTGTGGTTATTCTTTCCATTGCCTCAAACAAGCGTTACCACTCACACACAAGGGTTCTGGTTGAAATTTAAACTACTGAACATATTAAAGAACCTCCTTATAATGTCAATTGACGATCTCCTGAATAAAATGGAAACAGGCCTGTACAAGAGGCAGAATTGGTGATTCTTGTCTGGTTCGAGTAAGACAGCACTCAGTACCTGCTCCAGTGACAGGCTGCCTGTTTCTGTAACATGAGTAAACATTGTGAGCATAGGTTCAGTTTAAGAGTAAACGCCTTGAGGAATTCTGTAGGGAATCTGTCATGGTCAGGTCATTATCATATTTTTTTTAAAAGATACTGTTTGGGGATTTTCTGCCTTTAATGTATAGGACAGCAAAGAGTGACAGAGAAACGTGGGGAGAATAGTGGGAAGGGACATGCAGTTAATGAGCCACTGGCTGAATCCAACCTCGGCCGCTGCGTTGGGGACTATAGCCCCTGTACATGGGTCGCCTGCCTAACCTGTTGAGCTATCCGGGTGCCCTCAGGTGATTTTAGTAAGGGAGGTTAAGTTAAGGCCTGTGTCGCCTCCTTTTTTTTTTATAATACTGCCCTCTAGTGTCTCCTAAATGATGATACTGCTGCCTCTAGAGTACCAACTGACATTGTTCTGACACTAGATGGTGGTCAGTCCTTACATTTGTTCTGTGGTGGACGTAGTCCTCCCCGATACCTGTAAAAAGCCTTGAACCATGTTGTTTACATTTTACATCTTATAGTGAAAAACTGAATGCAGTTGTGGTTATCATGTTGGTTCAGCAAATCCTGGGATGACTTTAAGAAAGCTGCCTTTCAAGCCTACGACTATGTAGTCTGAATAATTCAAAGAATTTTACAAACGCCTTGTCGCCTCCAGTAGACTTTGGTTTTACCCAAATGATCAATGACATTGTTTCTGATTGAAAAATACATTTAAAAGAGAAAATTTAGACTTTGTCAGCTTTAATTAAGGCAATTGTGTTTCCTATTCAATATATGAAAAATTTAAATAATTAAAAGACTGCTATTGTTTTACTGTTTTTTTTTTTTTGTTTTTTACATTGCTTATAAAAAGTGTTCATTCATTTGTACATTTTCATTTTTATTTCCTTTATGTATTATTTGACCTTTTGAATGACATTGAATGTAATGGGGCTTGCTTGATAGATGAATAGAAATAGTGTGTTAGGATCAAAAGAAAAGAAATGTCTCCAGATTGATTTGGATGTTACTTTTTTTAATGACATTTAGAAAAAAACAACAATCACCTCTTTACAAGGTCCAAGACTATATTATCAAGCAAACTATATAATTAAATATTGTAAGCCTGTACATGAACTACTGTCATTGTTGTTTTGCATATAGTAGCCTATCAATCAAATATCCAGTTTCACTGTTTACTTACTAAATTGCACAGCTGTCTAGAAGATAGAAAATGAAAGATTATGTAACAAAATAGTATTTTTGCCATATCTTTAATGGCTGCTGTTGACAGTTGCTTTTGTCGATGTCTTGTGTAGGTCCAGAAAGCGGATGCTGACTTTACGTCCTCTTCAGTTCCATCCTCCAGTTCAGCTGAGCCTCAACTTCTTGTGTGTGCAAGCTAATAGTGTGTCAACGTGACTGTACCTGTTGAGTGTGTGTTTCTGTGTGTGAGTGTGCGTGCGTGTGTGTGTGTGTGTGTATGTAATTTCATTGAAGTCCTATGTGAGTCTGTAAGGTATTGTATGTCAGTGTGTATGTCTGTCTCATTCCCTCCCAGCCCACCATGTCCCTGTATACCTCTATACTCCAGCTGAGTCCATCAGTGTGTCTTCACCTCCTCTACCTGCTGATGCTCCTGGCTGATTCTTGCTCCACAGCATCTAAACAGGAAAGAACTGTCACGGACAGTCCCCTAACCCAACTTAACACAACACAAGCTGACTGCGTCACTGGATGTGAGTACGTTGTTCCAGAATTCACTTTTAAAGTAGCAGTGACTGCATTATCACAGCAGAAAACATGTCATCAAATCCTTTTTAAATATGTACATAAGTATTTTAGCTATGCAGAAATATACAGTAGCTGTTTTTTTTTTTATTCGACTGCAAAAGGTGGTAACTGAAAATGTTTATCTCTGAAGTATTTTCTGAATTTAAACTGCACTGATGCAAGGAGTTAAGAATGCCATCCTGCATGCTTTATGGTGTTTGAGCGTATAGTTCAGTGTTGAATTGCACAAGTTTATGTCACTTGATCAGGTTGCACTGCGCTTTCTTGTCTCCACCTTATCTGCAGTACAAGTGATAGTAGGAAGGGCTGCCTTGATTTCATTACTGAACAGTGTTTTATTACAGCAGTATATCCCTTTCACGCATGAATTCTGAAAAAAAAAATGTTAAAAAATTGACAATTTGTTGCAGATTTTTTTTGTACTGCTGAATCAGATTTTAAACATGTTGAAATGCACAGTTGTCCACTGTAATGCCCTTACATGGCGAAACACTACAGGTGAATAGGACAAAATAATTTGATTCAACAAGGTGCTGGAAGCCGACCTTAGAGATTTTGGTCCATATAGACAGGACTGCATCACATTTGTATTCTGCACATCCATGATGCAAATCTCCCGTTCCACCACATCCCAAAGGCGCTTGATTGGACTGACATCTGGTGACTGTGGAGGCCATTGGAGAACAGTAAACTCATCGTCATGTTTAAGATACCAGTTTGAGAGGATTTCAGCTTTGTGACATGATGTGTCATCAAGCTGGAAGTAGGAATCAGAAGATGGATACACTTTGGTCATAATGGAATGGACATGGTCAGCAACGATACTTGGGTAGGCTGTGGCGTTTCAGGGATGGTCAATTGTAGGGATGTGTATCGTTAAGATTTTAATGGTAAAACTACTTTTACTGATACTGCTTATCGTCCAGCATTATATCAGAATTAAAAGCTGCTCCTTGAACAGGTATTAAGTAAATGTCAGGACATTGTGCTGATAGGACTTTGACAGTATTGTTACTGTGTGATTTTAATAGTTTAGTGGAGAAAACACGAAAAGTACTTCTACTACTAACGCCATCATTTAGTCAGAGAAACAGTGAATATGAAGTAAGACAGTAAGACAGACGGCTTGTCTGCAGCATCCAAATCACTAAATACTGCTGCTCTGTGCTCTGATAGTGAAACTGAACAGTTTAGGTGATGCTCTGAATTTCAGCCTGAATTTATAAACTCAGCCACAGTTAAACAAATGGCTGGAGATTACTTAATTTACTCATCAACCCATATTTGTATAATTTAGTTAGCTCTGTGTGCTGGCTGGTAGCAAACACAACATACCTGGTTAGTGAGAGATGAACTACGAACATTTCTTTATCTATACATATTGAACTTTAACTGAATGTTTGCGGTTACGTAATGGTTTCCATTTGCCGGTGGGAGTTCAAGGAGTTAATAGCTGTTCTAACTCTCTGCTATGATGCCTACTGGTAGTTCAACCCCTTCAGTGGTGATCATCTTGCCTCGCTTTGATATCATCCGACTGCACTTATCCAGTCCTTATGACATCCCCATGTCACTGCTGTAGATCCTGGTGATGTGGATCAGTGAGTCAATGTCTTGGTCATTTCTGGCATACAGCTTGATATGATCCATGTGGAGAAGGTGGCTAATAGTTGTTCCATTTCAGGACTGGTAAAGCCTCTCGTTTTGAAGATCTGACTTAGGGTGTTCAAGCCTATGCAGAACAGCAGGGCGGACAGAGTATCTCCTCGGTATATGCCACACGTGATGCTAACCTGTGCAGTTGACTTTGAGTTGGCCTCTAGTGTTGTTTTCCACAGTCCTACTGAGTTCTTGATGAAGACTCTTAGTGTCCTGTTCGTGTTGTACTGCTCAAAGCACTCCAGTATGTATGTGTGTGGCATTGAGTCGTAAGCTTTTTTATGGTCAATTCAGGCAGTACACAGATTGGTGTTCCTGGTCTTACAATCTTGACCAACTGCTCTGTCAACCAGAAGCTGGTGTTTGTTTCCCCTGGTGTTACCAAGTCCTTCTGGGCCCTGCTTATGTATTGAGCCACGTGCCTACTCATCCTCTCGCTATGACGCCTGACAGGAACTTCCATGTTGTGCAGAGGTTGTGCAGAGGCAGGTTATTGGCCGATAGTTGGATGAAAGTGCTCCTGTCTGGGGATCCTTCATTATCAGGACTGTCCGGTCTTGGGTTCACCACTCTGGGTGGGTCCTATCCATTAGTAGCTGGTTCATTTGTGCTGCTACGCGTCCATCATGTTGGGGGCCAGGTGCTGTCTAGCTCTTCATTCTTGACACTATTACTTGGATGTCAGCTATTGTGATGGTCACAGGGTCTTGTTCTGGAGATTGCTGCGGTATGCTCCAATGGACCATTGATGTTATGCAATGCCCCATTCTCCCATATACCTTTCCAGTACTGTTCAGTCTCAGCCCTGGGTAGGTCTGTTCTCATCTTATTACTCTCCCACAGACAGTAATCTTTGGATGGTTCGGTGAAGAACATCCTGTTTATTCTTCCAGCTTCTACTGCTCCAGTGTACCTCTTCAGACATGACTATGAACCTTTATTTGGCAGTCTCCAGTGCTTCAGGAATGGGCAACTTGTATTTCCTAGGGAGTCCTTTCTTCATCTGACCTTTCTGTAGTTCGGATAGCTGGCTGCCTTTCCTCCTTGTTGCTGATGTTGATGATTTTGGCATCCATGGCAGATTCTGTTTCTTATGGCTTATGGTGTTCACCTTGTAGCCAACCTCAAGAAGTCTCTAGACTTACTGTTCCTGTTGCATGGATCAGCCTATTGCTCTCAGTGATGGTCACGGTAGGGATATTTAGTAAAACTGCATTGACATCGTGTAGCAGACTTTTGGTAGGTACTTTTTTACTTACCCATGGCAAATGGTAACTACAGGTATTGAGCTTAATTGTGATCTTAAATCTTAGGGCAGCTGCCCTTGTGTTAATGATGATATTTTCCCCCTTGACCTATGACACTGGCTCCTCCTTGCTGTAGTATCTTTGTTGCACCTCATCAATCTCTAGTTGTGGTAGCAGTTTGCATTGGAACACTGAGCTACAAGTTGTTTATTTGTTAGCTTTGATGTTGGGTTTCGAAATATCAATAGGTCTCATATTTTCTCCATATATCCCCTATCACTTTGATTGTAGCATTCCAACAGTTCCACATTCCCTCCCCTACTCCATAAATGTCTTTTTTCCAGTAGCCCACTTTTCATGAGGTTCCCCTTGTTCCCTTGTACCGGTGTGGAGATAAAACTGTTGTGTACAAATACAGTTGTGAAAACCGTGTATATTATGGCAGTCTTGTGTTTCTAATGACTCCCATGACTCGCAATTTTTGGTGATTGAATCATTAAAGCGCATGTGGTTTTGTCACAAACAACAATCATGCATTTTGGTTCTTTCATAGATTTATAGATTCTATTTTATTCTATTTTATTCATAGTTTTTGGAAACATGAAAAAACCTGCTGGGTCAAGAATATACATACAACAGTGCTAATAATTAAAATGTCAAATGTCCTTTAGCAGTTTTCCCCTCAACTAAACTGTACACAATCTTCTGGCAAGCTTCTGGTTGTATGTCTGTCCACTCCTCAACTCTACTCAAAATTGGTGCAGTTCAACTAATTTTATTGGCTTTCTGAAACAGACTTTTTTTTCATCACAGTCCGCAGGTTCTTGATGTGGTCTAAGTCAGGACTTTGGGGAGGTCAATCTAAAGCCTATTTTTAAAAAACTATTTCTTTACCATTTTTGATGTGTGTTTTGGGTTCCCATTCACCCATTCAACCACACATGCATACACCAATGGTGACAGAGCTGCCATGCAAGGTGCTGCCTTGGCACCACTTTCAATAAGTTAAAAGGCCTAGCCACTGAGGAAAATTTGGTTAACACAGGTTTCTACATCACAACTGATCATTCAAGTTGCTGAATGTATATTTTTGACCCAGCAAAAAAAAAGCTTTTGTGTCTTTTTGTACAGTGGATGTAAACTTCTTGTTTCAACTTTACATAAATGTATATTTTTCCAGTTCCTACCATCCCCACCCAGTGGGTCTGTCCACAAATTCTCCCATGAGGACAAATGAAGTGTATCCTGATCTTGAAGTGGACACTACCTGCTATTTTACAGCATTACAAGTGGATAAACTTATAGTGTGCAGTTATTGGGAATAAAATAAAAAATATATGTATTTGTTTTGTCAATGACACTGATGGAGAGTTAAGAATTTATTGTCATTTGATTTGATTTGATAATTTTAACTGGTGTTTTTCCTCCTTATTTCTGAACTGACTCATTCATGGACTTTTTTTTTCTCCACAGGTGATGGTGATGGTTCTGTCATTAAAAATGCAACAGCTGAGGATTTCTCCAAGAACAGTTCAAGAGTTGTGGCAACAAACCCACCACAGAAGAATGTGTCCTATATCTCAGACCTTAATAACACTGGACCAATCTTCAACCAGTCTTCAGTTCCTGTCAGCACGACCAACTCCACTGTTGTGGGGAAGGATGATAAAACTGTTTTGAACGTGAACACAGAAGGCACCCAGCAGATTCAGTCTTCTCCCAACTCATCTTCATCCAATAACCACACCACTGTCAGCCACAAATTGAGTTACCCTGTTGCGTCCTTAATCCCGCCCAAACAGTCAGCAGGAGAACTCAATTCTTCCACAGCCTCACCAGCCAGTCAGCATCCAGTATTGCCTGACCATCAGCCTACATCACCAGAGACAGTCACCTCACCTGAATCTACTCTTCCTTCTACCACCATAGGCTCACCCACTCAGTCCACAAATCCTGGCTCCATCACCAGCACTGGTAGAGCTACAGCTACTACTGCAGAGACTGTTGGGAATGTACACACAAACACTGTACCAGTGACTTCAACAACCACAAGAACACCACAATCTACAAGAACAACCGCAACTACACCAACAGATCGAACAACAACAGAAGCATCACACCCTCCAGCAACGGTAACAAAAACGGCTAACACAACCATTATTGCAACCACATCTACAAAAATGTCGCCATCATCATTAGCTCCCACGCCAAAGCTAACTACTGGGATGCCATCGGTTCAAAAGACTTCTTCAACCACAGGACCTGCTGCCATAACTGTTCCCAATGCCATCACTCCTGCCAGTCACAACAAGTCTTTTGCCTCCTCGACGGGTGTTGCTGTGGTAGAGGTTGAAGGGGCTGCGCTGACCAGGCAGTTGGTGGATACCGCGTCTTTATTGGCCGTCCTGCTTTTTGGCATGCTCTTTTTCTTGGTCACGGTGGCGGTATTTGCCACACAGGCCTACGAGAGCTACAGGAGGAAGGACTACACGCAGGTCGACTATCTGATCAATGGCATGTACACGGACTCGGGGGTGTGAGAGAGGACGAGGCTAAGCACAACTCATGGAGCTTGCTTTTGCACTTGGAATCAGAGAGTCTAAGAATGAAAGACAAACCGAATGGTGGCACAGTGCTGATAGTTCGGGATGAAGTAGGAATGGACCAATCTGACCAATGGCCCACTAAACCGACCCTAAAACAGTCTGATTTTGGTTTTATCATAACATCTCCACTTGTAGTTCTTTCAGGCTTCCTTCTTTAATGATTTGAGAATGTAAAGCGTTTACTCTCTTCCATTTTGGCCAAACATTAAGCTTGGTATTCGCCCATGACATAATCTTCTCCACGCAGTTGGTCAGTCCAGCAGTGGTTAGTCCACTATCCAGTACCAATCAGGATGCTTCCACATCTCAGCAGGTGTTCTACCTTTATTAGTTTCTTGTCGCGCTGATTATTATTATTTTTATTTTTTATTTTTTGTCGTCTTCCCTCCCCTTAAAGATGAATGTCACTGCTGTCACTTTTTCAAAAAGTCGAGTTTGAATAAAGTCGAACACATTTCAATTCATTTGAATGCCATTCCATACAACATATTACATTTTTTTCCCCCCACATTCAAACAAGTGTTTGAATTTTGAATTAGTGACAGCCCAACTACGGACCAAAGCATATTGTAAACATCGTGTACAAGATTTAAATTTTGTGGTGATTACCTCATTACTTTTTTTTGTCCCATTAAAAGACGGTTAACATAAACTATAATGGCATACACTTGTAGCTCTACACTTGCAACTATTTCCACATGGAAAATGTAATAATTTACTTGAAATCTGGTTTTGCACATTTCAATAATTTTGTCAAATGTAGTTTATAACAGTGGAACACAGTTAATTGCAATGAACTTCAATCTGATCAGTTAAGCCATTCTATATATAATTTTGCAGGCATTTACTATATTCTCTCATTTATAGGCGCAGCCCGACATGTGTCCATTTCCACCTCTATCAAATATTTACTGTTGCTGCTGTTGTCAGTCATTCGGATAAAACAAATCTGTCATTTTGTCCTAATACCCGTCCACAAACTGCTGTTTTTGCAAGTGATCATCACTCAGTCAGGTCTCCTGGAATTTAGCAAGGTTAACACTAAGCTTCGCCGAATTCTGTGGAGTCTGTAGTACGAAGAAATGCTTTATTGTGAAACCAGTACATTTTGGCTTGGTGCCTTCATTGTGGTCAAATGAGAGATCTCAAGTCTGCGGACTCTTAGTTTGACCTCAGATGCTGGCTTGTTTACAGTCTAAGTGAGGACGTTACTTTGCTGATTAAAGTAAAATTTTAACTCGTAGAAAAGATGGCTAAAACTGCAAAAATATGATGCAAGTTGGATCACATTACTACAGCTGAACAATCACTTAAATGTAGCTGTCGTATCAAATACCAGTCTAGTCAGTAGTGGTAGGGTGTTAAAGATCTGACCAGAGTGGGACAGCTAAACCGGAACCAGCCTCTTCCATACTTTCGTAAACAACCAGGTAGAAAAACTTCAGTCATCCATAGATGTGTTGGAGCTTTCTCAGAAAGACATTTGAATGTTTTACACAGGTACTCCTACCAGCTAACTACAGTGGGAGACAAGTTTTCCCAGGTGTGGCCTTGTGTGTTGAAGCCTGATGTGGATGCATCAGTGCTGTGTCCAGTTTAGTCAGCAGGCCAGAGAGAGACCACTGTATCGTCTTATTCAAGCTGTTCAGCTGATTTTTTATTTTGTTCTCAGTTGGTCGATTTTTTTCTGTGTGCATGTGATGGGCAGCAGAGGCCTTGTTCACTCAGCCTGTTTGAAGGACGCAAACTGCCTTCTGCAATTTATTTTTTCCCAGTTACATTAATTTGGACTTCCTTCATTAGCTTGAATATAATTTCAAAGGTTTCACATCAACAGTGTGATCTCAGTCCTGCCTGTGATAAAAGCGCCTGTGGATCCCTCAAGATTCTGCTGCTGCACATGCAGTACATATACATATATATATATATATATATGTCGCTGCTCGAAATAGGGACGAAATGATGTTTTGTTTTTGTTTTTTTCATTTTTGGAGGGGAAGTTTATACTCGCATGAATTGACTAAAAACGAAGTGGGCACAACATTTCTTTTGTTGCTTTTGTTTAACAGACATGTTTTCAGTGCTTTAAAGGCTCTTACCAGACATCTCTTTACAATATCAGACGAAACAAATAAGCACATCTTCTCATTTCACTGTGGTTAAAGGCAAATAATATTTAGAAAAAGCTCGATATATTTTTGTTAATCTTCACTTAAATACCTTAAACGACATTCCATTAGCTTTCTTTGACGCTCATGATGCTTTAACTGGGGTTTAGAGTTTCTTTATACTTTGCACTGTCTTCCAATGAGTTATGGGAACAAGGCCATGCTAGATAGTTTATTTTCTTTAAGTTTTATATTTTTTGCTTATGGTGAATGTATGTTTTTGAACACTTAGTTAGCTTGAATATATGTATTGCCCATAATTCCCTACACAGATTCTTCATTTAGCTTCATGTGCACGTCACTGTGTAAGACGTCATGCTGTGTTAACATGAATGTGAATGTTAAGCCATTCATTACCTTACTGTCAGTACATTTCAGAGATACCTTCCTATTCCTGGAAACATACACTTTACATTCAGCAAAGACATTTCTTTTTTATGACTTTCCTAATAATTATCCTGTTTGTGATGATGACAAGTTACCAGTGCTTTTTTTTGTTGCTGGATGCATGAGACAGACTATGAGAAGAATCTTTTTTAACCTCATAATTTGTGAGGCAGAAGTCAAAACGGTATAAGTGTACCATGAAAATACACAGATGTGAAATCCATCTTTTTAGTTGCAGTAACTTTGCAGCTGAGGAAGATTCTAAAAATTCCTCCGTTTGGGCTGGTTATTGTGCAAAGGTTATGAACTACTTCTTGCCAAATGAGGAACACACACTTTGTAAGTGTGCGATCTCTTGGTTAATAACAAGATGAGGAGTATTGACTGATGCCCTACTAGGCCACTAGCAAAAAATCGTTTTCAACCTCCAGTCCTGGTGCAAAATAGTTCTGTGTTTTTTCTGTGCATTGGGAACAAAAACACGAGACAAACCCTAAAAGTCAGTATTCATGCAATAGACTTGTGCGCAGGTTGTATTTGTTTTCTTCTGAGGGTTTCATGGTTCATGGAAATTTGCTAAATGTTCACTAAAGCACATTATTGTTTGACAAAGCCAAGGGAAACACAAAGCCATTATACTTGTGGCCTATGGAAAGGACAACATGAACTGTATTCCACAGCGGGAAAAAGAACATTTATTGGTGAATCTGAAAAGGTACACAAGAAGATATTTTCAAATTTTAAAAAAAGTGTTTTTGACATATTGTGTATTCCTGCAGGATGTAAAATACATTTGAACCTGTCAATTGTCTGTGAAATGTCCACGTCTTTACAGTTGATGTCTAATTGATTAGTGTCTCCTCCAGAATTTTCAAAGGAGAAAATCCTCTAAAAGAGTGTGTGAAAAATATCTGGTTTTACAAATGTGCTAAAAGTTCAGATTGTTTACAAGAACACAAGAGAGGAGATCAGGATGGAAATGGTGATTTATTTTTGAAGTATTTTTACATTTTTGTTCAAGAAAATGAAGCTTCTATCACGTTGAGAAAATGAGATCTTGTTAAGGTGAGAAAACAAGCTCACTGATGATTGGAAAACATCAATAGAACAAGGCCTTATTCCTGTGACATTTTTAAAAAAGTGTCTCTTGCCATTTATCTTGAACAATTAGGGTTTGGTTTGTCTGTCCTGGTAAATAAGGTATTTTTTTCCATGAGTCTCAAAAATGTTCATCTGCTTGGTTATTATTTCTAACTCATTAACTGTAACCATGGCCACTCTCAGCATCCATACAGGAGTGTTATATTTTTATGTTTGGTTTATTTGTTTTCTCGCCATCACAAAAAACATTTCATGTCAGCGTCACACAAACTATCTCCAAACTGATTAACATTCAGCATTGTGATATTGGACAAGCATATGATGTCTGTCTTGAAAAGCATTTGGGTTATCTTCAGATTACAAAAAAATATTCGTTGACCATTAGAAACAAAATTTTCCTTCGCCTTCTGTTATTGACGTAATGTCTTCAGGGATGACCCAAATTTCTCTTGTGGCAGGTAAAATGTAGAATATACTGTATTAAAATGTCTTGGATGATGTCACTGTGTCCAGTAAGCTAAGTGAGGCATTTTCAAATGATCTTGGTTTTTGGATGTCAATATAATTCTAGTTTCCAGGATCCTGGAAACAACACTGCTGGGCTGTGTTAAAGGTGGATTTGTGTGTTCAATGACTGATGTGCAGGAGGTGACACCTGCCATGTGCCAACTTAATATTGTACTAATGCACTTTGAACAGATATTTTTACTTTGCAGAAAATAAAAAAAACAAAAAATAACTAAATCGATCTTGTTGGTGTTTCAATAAATGTGTTTCGTCTGTTCTTATGTTTGATTTTTACCTATGAGCTGTAGTCATCCCACATGAAGAGAGCAGTCAGTAATCAAAGTTGCAGCGCAGAGTGACGCCAGCCATTTAGTTTGCGTGCACAGCAACACAAGTTTGACTTGGCTTCGGTACTATGTGTTTGTCAAAGGTGAAATATTTTTATTTGTGTAGTTTTCTAAGCCGCTCTCATTAATCAGACTGCAAAATGCACAATAATAAAGTTAACATGCGTGTAAAACTGGTTCCTGCAGAAGCTTTGGCAAGAGAGGGGAGTGCTTTGGTTGTGGGATACAATTTTTTTTCCTGCAATGGTACCTCAGTAATAGTTCCAATACCCATTGTAGAATAAAATGCTCCCATCTGGATTGTTACAGGGCTGTACCTTTCCTCTTTTTCTAAGTAGTCCATCCACTACAAATCAAACATTCATACCAGAGTGCTCTAGTGTTTCAACCCTGGGTTTACATTCATTTCAGTTTTACATACGACACACCGAGTTAGTTCATCACAGTCAACCTTATAACTTTATTGATGTCAAGATTATATTACTAATTTACTAGTTTTAAGTATTTTTGAGCTCAAAAAGCACCATGGAGCTGTTTCTGTGTCTATTTAATGTGCATGGTGTTCTGCCAATGTGGTCTCAGTGTTCCACTGATCAGCATGTGAAAGCAACATGCCAATGTAGTGTGCTAGCAAACACACAGGAGAATACTGGCTGCAAGTAAACATGGAGTAAAATGTCCTGGATTTAAAATGCTTAATAACTTGGTTTTGAAAATATCAAATAAGTAAAGAAATCCACTGGACACACTAAGGAAACAACTAAAAACATTTTCAGAGGAAACAATACTGTTCATGCTGTTTGATATGTCCTGCACTACAAATAGACCCACAGGAGCAGCTATGATGGATAGTGGAATTTTAAAAAAAAGGTCTCCAACTCTCCAATCGTTGTTGAGTCACTGATTGCTATGGGGCTTCCTGCCTGTCTAGGGAAGGAGAAGAGAACACCTTTGTGGTGGGATTTTAAACTGAATAAATGATGAAAAACTGGAAAAATTATGATTAAATTAGACTCATGTACAAGGTGGATTAATCCTGTGCAAGCCTATGTAAAACACAGCCCATAAAACTTGGATAATATAGTCACGGGACTTGAAA
>NW_007578695.1:254361-270138 GCF_000690725.1 Stegastes partitus
CCTTCACTGGCCACAGTCAGCAGACTGAGCCACGACACCTTAAGTCTGCCCACTAATGTAAACAGAGGCAAACTTCTCGAAAACCTGTCACTGCTTGAAAAGTACAGATATTGTTGCCGACCATTTGCTCAGAGGAAGTCCAAAGGCTACTCTGGATTGTTGGGTTCTCTGTTTAAACTAATCTGGTCTATACCTTACTATGTTAAGGCTGTGAGATGACATATGTTGTAAACTGCGCTATACAAATAAAATGGAATTGAATTGAAAAAATCTTGTAATAGGGGTTGCATCAAAGACACTGACTGAATTTCACATACCTACTGTGTATTGTATAGAAGCTGTTACTAATTAAAAACACGGACAATTTCCCAACAAATTTCAGAGTTCAGATAGAATTGGAGTCAATGGTGGTTTTGGTCATCAAATTCTGAACTCCATACCACAAGTCTTGTTGCAATAGAGTCACAATGAATGGACAAGGACAAAACTGCCTACATTTTAAAGTATATGTAGCCTCATATACAATGATTCTACTCTGTGTTCGGTCTCATCCTTTATGACACGTCCACATAAATATGTTACATTATGACGTGATGATGTATGCTGTATTAATTTTGACCACTCGTCTTGAAATGTGTCCTTCACTTGGTCCCCAACTTTACTTAAGAGCAGTGATAAAAAGCTGGTGTTTCCCTTTAAAACCAAAGTCTTCTATCTACATTATATGACAGATGTGAGTGCACCCTTGGCACTATTAAATAATTAAAAATTGTGTCACCTCTCAATATTTGCATCATTTTAAAGGTAGCAAGTAGAATATCTTCTCTTTTGTCGACACTCAATAACACACTTTTGACCTATATGTTGGGTCCATCTCCATGTCAGCATCATGGCTCCACATGAAAAAAAAATGCCAGAGGAACTGAAAAATTTGATTGTGAGACTTCACAAAGATGGAAAAAATATCAAAAGATCTGTAACCAACTAGGGCTGCAGGGTGGTGCGGTGGTTAGCACCGTTGCCTCGCAGCAAGAAGGTCACCGGTTTGCATCCCGGTGAGGACACCCGGGCTCTTTCTGTGTGGAGTTTGCATGTTCTCCCTGTGCAGCGTGGGTTCTCTCCGGGTTCTCCAGCTTCCTCCCACACAGTCCAAAAAACATGTTGAGGTTAATTGGTGATTCTAAATTGTCTGTAGGTGTGAATGTGAGTGTGCTTGGTTGTCTTTCTGTGTAGCCCTGTGATAGACTGGTGACCTGTCCAGGGTGTCCCCTGCCTTTGCCCTGAGTCAGGATAGGCTCCAGTCCCACTGAAGATAAAGCGGTGTATAGATAATGGATGAATGGATATAACCAATTAAATTCAGTTAAAACACAGTTGCAACAATCATGTTGCCAAATGCTTGCTCAATGGTAATCCAAAGGAACTCTGGATTTGTTAGGTTTCTTTTCTTGAAACTTTGTAAGGTCATCCCAATCCTATGTGAGGTGCTGTGATATGACGTGTTGTGAACTGGTGCTGTATAAATACAACTGAATTGAATTACATTGAATCAGGAGGTTTAGAGAGAGCCATAGAGTCAAAGCGGGGGTTCTTCTAAAATGATACCACAGATATTGAGTTGTTTGCACAAGCAACCTCTGAAAAACAGATGAGCAAGTGAAAACCAATAGAACACCTTTGGGGAAATTCAGTGAAAAAGATAGGAAAGCACAATCCTTCCAGCAGAGAGAGGAAAAAAAAAACAGTCTTAAAATATGTCTCTAAGGAATGCAGAACATCCCTCTAGAAATGTGGTATCCTCCATGCTGAGGGGGATTGAGTCTGTTATCAAAAATGAATGTGGACACACAAAGTATTGGAAAAATAAAATATTTAAATCTCAGTAATGTACTGACTTTAGTTGCATCAATTTCCTTTGACAGGACCTGCTTTACTATAATACATTTAAACTGTTTTTATTTTTATATAGGAGAAAGCACCCTACTGTTTATGGTAGAAATTATGCAATTACTATAAGGTGATACAATTTAGATTTTTAAAATCCATCCATCCATCCATCATCTATACACCGCTTAGTCCTCATTAGGGTCACGGGGGGCTGGAGTCTATCCCAGCTGACTAAGGGTGAAGGCAGGGGACACCCTGGACAGGTCACCAGTCTATCACAGGGCTACACTTAGAGACAGACAAACAAGCACACTCACATTCACACCTACGGACAATTTAGAATCACCAATTAACCTCAACATGTTTTTTGGACTGTGGGAGGAAGCTGGAGAACCCGGAGAGAACCCACACTGCACGGGGAGAACATGCAAACTCCACACAGAAAGATCCCAGGTGTCCTCACCAGGGATCTTCTCGCTGCAAGGCGATGGTGCTAACCACTGAGCCATCTTGCAATCCAGATTTTTAAAATATTAAATGTTCTTACCCATTTTTCACATACTTGATGTACTCACTTCTGTTGTATAAATGGATAAATGCATGGTTATAAAACAACCAACGCTGAAATACAAATACAACCAAAGCTTTGCATCAGTTTAGCTGTGCTGAAACTCAAACTCTTTCAACCACTAAAATGACATGTAAATCCCTCAGTAATACAGCTTCCATGTGTTTCACAGCATGTTAAAGCAATGCAAGGCTGAGTGCATTTCACCTCTGTGCTGATGCCTTTTTCAGAGCATCAGCAAGTGCTTTTCCTCTTAGTCATCTGGCATAACTCTGCCAACACACCCACAACAAAGACAACACACACAGCAACACTTCAGTCAGAGTGCATGAGTTTAAACATGGCAAGCCACATGTAGACTAAACAATACACACAGTCAACAATTTTCTCAGCAATCCTGTACAGTTTACACACATAATGCCATGCAACCTTCCAGCCAGTGTACATTGAATGCATAGAGCACATTCTATTCTATTCTATTCTATTCTATTCTATTCTATTCTATTCTATTCTATTTATTTCTATTTATTTATTTATGACATGGGAATGTACTCACATTTCAAGATAACCCAGGTCACCAAAAACAACACTATCACCTTCACTGACAAAATATACCTACAGATAATCAAACAAAATGTGCTTGGTACACTGAGGAGGGAGAGTTTGGTTTCAAGTAGGACAGAAGAAGCTTTCCAGACTTGAAGAAAAACCCAGCTTTGCCCCTTGTGGTGTATTTTAAAATTTCAAGCTTGAAATGTGTCATAATATTTTCCACCCATTTACTGTAATAGTTTTGGCAGTCATTCGGTAGATTTCCACAAAATCAACTCTAACTGTTGTGCTAATAATCGCAGAAAGCCTGAGCCATCGAGCTGTCAACCTAATATTGCAGTCCTTCAGGAGCCAAGTCTGGCTGTAGCTCCTCACTGTTGACAATATGACATTTTTCAAAGATCACAGATCAAAAAATATAACCATATTTGATGATCTGGCAGGTCACCATTTACATCCAAAGCCAGCAGTCAGTAATTAGTAAGTTATGCTGTTCAAAAGGTGGAAGAACAGAAATTGTGCCCCTGCAAATATTTGTTTTAATGTTATAATAGTTATTGTGCTAACATAGTAGAAAATGATATATTTGGTTCCATTTTCTCTTGAATCTAAAAAAAAAATAAAATTCTAGTTTTTCTGGAATTGTCCAATATCGACAGTATTGATAGGTTAGAAGGTTGGGCATCAGGTAAAGCGGGAAACTACAACATCATATCATCATATGAATGCTGAATAAATTAATCAGCTCTTGAAACTAAGTTGAGATTATTCTGGAAACTGCCAATGGCCATACTCATAACCACTCTTTAGCACATTGCCCCCTAAGGTTGTTAGATAACTCATCAATACTTCAGTATATACTGTGTATGTGCACATATATACACACACACACACACACACACACACACACACACACACACACACACATGCATACATATATATATATACACACTGAAGTCCATATGGTGTTAAAATTGTTTGAATTTCTCTGCTAGCAATCCTTTCTCTGCTGTACCACTTACAAAACATTGTTGTGGATTTATACAAACGTGCCAAACATTTGAACACAGTTTTATTGTACTAGATGCAGTTGTGGAAGCACGAGGCTCGGGGTGGCCTGGAATGTTCTGGAGAGCAATGTGGTAGTTTGGCGCAATTTAGATGATTGTGTACAAAGATTTTTAGCGATAGCTTGTTCTAGAGCTTGGGAATGCTTTGACCAGGAGAAGTCCTTTCTTCAACACACCTGGGCAGCACCCCAGCCCTACTGTAGTCACCCACTGCTGCTCAATGTTTCATTTATGTTTCTTGAGAAGCACTCATCCAAAAAACTGCAAACTTGACACTACACTTCCTCAAGTCCCTGACAACACATCTGTCCAGTCTGAAGTTAACAAATGAACACAATACATGATACTACTGTATAACAGTACACATTTACAATAACAACAGCAATACTTTGTTTTAAGGAGTAGTTCAGGTTCTTTGAAGTGGGGTTGTATAAGGTACTCATCAATAGCTAGCGTATCAATTGCAGTATGTTCAGTTCAATTAAATGTTACTTATATAGTGACAATCCACAATCTATGTCATTGGATGATGGCAATTTTAGTTTAGATCCAAACTAACATGGTAAACATGGTGTTGTAACACAGATGCTCATATCCAAACAAACATGCTCAAACAATCGATTAAGTAAATGACAGTGGTTGATCAGGGTTTTGTGAAGTGAAATGGTTGTTCCTGTCAGTGGAATCCAGTGGTGCGGAAGTGTAAGACATAACTGCATTAGTTTCCATTAGAGAATCCTTGGAAAGGTTTGTTTGAATTAGAAACATTCTAAATAGAGCATAATTACAACGATAGAGATTTTGTTAGTTGAACCTTTTTTAAGTGACTAAGATACATTTTACAGCTGCCTTCATCCACAGCAGTTCACTGTTTAGTTTCTGTCCATGTCGTCCTGTCTACTTCTTAAAACCGGGTGCAAGGACTGTCATTTGCTGTCGGTAAAACAGTAGTCTCAATCATGTAGTTTGTCGGTGTAAACCTGCCATTGGCTAAATATCTCAGTCGGCATCTCCCCTTATACTCTCTGTGTGAAACAACAACCTCTGGCCTGCAACCTACCACACGGAAAATGAAACTGAAACTAAAAGTTTTGCAGATGATCTGGATTGTTCAGTCAGGCAGCTCTGCTTGTTTTTTGTGACGGACTATCCATTTTAATCATCATTTGTCTCCCTGCATGCCAGTGTTCCACCACAAAAATTCCAGCTGTCACAATTTAGATGGAACACCAAACCCGCATCCTTTGCTTAGCCCCACCCACAACAACTGATTGGCTTTAAAAGAAGAAAAAAAAAATACAAATAAGCCAGAGCTGTTTTTCTTTTTTCTTTTCCCTTTAGCAGAATTACAGTGTGATACAACCATAAAGCAAGCTTAGCAAAAAAGTGACTATGAACATCTCAGGTTCCCACAACTGTTGCAGTAAAAGTCTGCGCACTCGAGCAAAAGCTGATCAGTGAATAATATTTCTTGTTGCAATGACTAATGATCAGGAGCTAAGACTCCTCACCTGATCATGAAAAGCCTAAATAAGCAGCTTCAGAAACCTTACTTTGTCCAAGTGTCCAAAACCCAACTGCAAATCCAGGCATTTGAGAAACCAGGGCCAGCAAATATTTTGCATTTGTAACAACTCATTTAAACAATTGATTATCATAATTGTTGCCAATTATTTTAACAGCTGATCTAACAATCAGTAAATAGTTTTAGAGCAGAAATATGCACGACATACAATACATACAGGGATACACATTTCCTTCATTGACCACAGTTCAAGACAAAACAAAAATAAAGGCTGAGTGCCGAAACCAGGACAACTGCAGATTAAAACTAATGTGCAACCCAAAGGGAAAACTAGTGGGTCCTCTCTGGTCAATTGTTAAACACTCGTTACATACAAAACTCGGGAAGTATGAATCTTTTTTTTGAGACTATCATTGGTAGGCTGCAGCTTTAAAGGCATAAAACTGAGCCATGGCATTTATTGCTTAATTCACTCAAGATGCTGTCTTCAATTAAATCAAAAAACAACAACAACAACAACAAAAAACCCAACAACTTTGATTTAACTGGAGGGGGTCTTTAAGGAGAAGAGCAAGCATTCCTACATTATCAGCAACAACTTGGCTTATTACCAGCTAGTTCATGTTGCAAGATGTTTGTTGTAAACAAGCGCAGGGGTGGAACCGAAGGGTGGCCATGACCACCACAGACCAAAGTCTGACCACCACACACAACCAATAGTGAAGCCTGTCAGAGGGCTATGCACATACTCAGAACTGGAGTTATAACCTAACCCAAATGTAATTTAGGTTAATTAAAAAAAAGCTGTCACTGTTTCATAGAGAACCCATGCAAAGACATGTGCATGGGTTCCTGAGGAGACCAAGAATTAGTGAAAAGTGTATTTACAAGGAGTAAAAAAGAAAAAAAACAGCTAAGGTAACAATGAGGAAACAAACTGACAGGAAAGTAGGATAGAGACTTGGTAAACCTCAGCTGGAGGGTCAGGGTTGGGCGAAGGCAGACAGGAATCTGAGAGGCAGCGATCAGTGTGTTGTGTGGAAGGAGGAATCTGGTGGAGGTGGAAGTGTCTGGGACAGAAAGGAGATCCAGGTAGTTTGTCTGAGGGAGAAAGAGTCCATCAGAGTTAAAGCTAAAGAGGTGGTTTGTGAGGATGAGGCAGGGGTCAGGTCAAGAAGGTAAGGCAGAGCAAACAAAAGTTAGAATCCGGCCACAAACTTTTATCAAAAAGATTAAAGCTTGGCCTGGGCCATCACATGCCATACACATATTGAAAAATAAAAACCACCAGTTCACTTCCCTATCTTGCACAGCAAAATATAAACACTTAGACTGGTCACATACAGTCATTAAAAAAATATTAGACCACCTTTGTTTTCTTCAATTTCTTGTTCATTTTAATACCTGGTACAACCAAAGGTACATTTGTTTGGACAAATATAATGATAACAACAAAAATAGCTCATAAGAGTTTAATTTAAGAGCTGATATCTAACCATTTTCCATGGTTTTCTTGATACTTACCAAAATCACTTCAGTTCTTACATCAGTAGCTAATGGCATTGTACTGCCAAAAACAGTGCTTTTAGACATTCCATGGTTTCTTTTCTGTCTGTTTTAGTCACATGACACACACAGAAGTTAGTAGTTGATTGCTTAACCATTGTTTTTGATGACTGCAGCCATGCGTCTTGACATGCTCTCCACCAGCTTCTGACATTGTTCTGCTGTCACAGCAGCCCATTCCTGTTGTACAAGTTCAAACAAATTTGCTTTGTTTTTGGGCTTGTGGTTCTCCATTTTTCATTTGATGATTTTCCACAGGTTTTCAATTAGATTTAGATCTGGTGATTGAGCAGGCTAAGGCATGGTTCCAATGTTCTGGTTCTCCATCCAGGCTTTAACTGACCTTGCAGTGTAGCAAGGGGAATTGTCTTGTTAGAAAATCCAGTCATTGGAGGCAGGAAAGAGTTTTCCAGCTGATGGAAGAAGACTGTTTTCAAGAGTAGCCCTGTACATGACCTGGTTCATTCGCCCTTCACTCAATTGCATTTGCCCTGTTCCACCCATACTCAAACAACCCCAGATCGTCACTGATCCACCCCCATGTTTTACTGTAGGGGTAAGACAGTCTGGTTTATAGGCTTCTCCAGGCTTCCTCCTAACCAGTAAGTTGGCTGGAGTGGGTATTAACTGAAAATTGGATTCATCACTGAAGAGAACCTTAGTCCAATCATCAACAGTCCAATCCTTGTGATCCTTAGTAAAGAATAACCGGGCTTTCCTCTGCCTTTGGTTGATGAAGGGCTTCTTCCGTGTCCTGTGTGACTTCAGACAAGCTTCAAGAAGTCGGTTTCCAACTGTCCTTGCCAAACAAGACACATTTCTCGACAGTACCCACTCATTTTTAAGGTCACTGGAAGTCTGACAACGATTCCTGACACAGGAACAGATGAATGCACGGCCATGTCGTGGGGTAGAAAGACGTTTCCTGCTGCGATCACCTAGCAGTTTGGTAGTACCATGTTGGGCTTGTTTTTTCTTGGTGTGATGAGCAGCTGTCTTGGAGATCTTCAGTGTTTTCGCTACCTGTCTCTCACTCACACCAATTTCCTGCAGTGCCAAGATGACTGCCTTTGTGGCTTCACATAATTCTTTTGTTTTAGGCATTATGTGAGCGTTGACAACTTCTAAGTTGTACTACGGCTTGAATGTATGCAGGAAACCACTCTAGGCCTTTGCATGTGCAGTGCTGCTTATGACATGAGATGGCCTCTTATATACCCTGGGAATACAATTAAGCTAAAGCATGTCAAATAGGACATGAAGTATTATGTAATCAGCTGCATTTTTTGCCGTTTTCATTGTATTCTTCAGGTAATATACCATTAGTGGTACCAGGCATTAAAATGAACAAGAAATTTAAGAAAACAAGGGTGGTCTAACATATATATATATATATACACACACACACACACACACACACATATATATATTACACATATATATATTCTAGGGGATATTTATGTCATGCCGTTTGGGAAATTATATATATATGTATATATTCTAAAAGCCTGAATATATAGAATGAAATTCTGAATACATAGAATGAATATGCACATGGGTTTCCACAGAGACAGTGGTGCATGGACACAGCGGCCCCTTCAGGAGACAGGGATAGTTACAGTTTTGAGTGTAGTATATCCAAATCACAACCAGCCGCTGCAATTTTAGCGACGTTCATTGCCCCGATGTTCAGCAAAGTCTCTCAGCTCTAAGTTTTGAGGAATGGACGTCTGGGATAGGCAAGACACTCAAAACATTCACCCTTGCTGCCTCTATGCACGCCCGTCGCCGTCTCTATTGAATCCCATAGAGAGTCATCATATATATATTCAGACTTTCATTCCATATGTTCAGACTTTAATTATTTATATATTCAGACTTTCATTATATATATTCAGAGTTTTATACCATCCATCCATCCATGATCTATACACCGCTTAATCCTCACGAGGGTCGCATTATTTTTCTTACAAATAATGGCATAAACTTATTAGCACTTGCTTTACTCCTATTGGGAAGGGAAGAAGCTTAGTAAGCTCAACCTATAATTTCTTTCTCTGTCTTTTATTACAAATGGTGTTGACTGTTCAGGAAACTATTGGGAAACATCCATCCATTATCTGTACATTGCTTAATCCTCACCAGGATCGTGGGGGGCTGGAGTCTATCCCAGCTGACTTAGGCTGAAGGCAGGGGACACCCTGGACAGGTCGCCAGTCTGTCACAGGGCTACACTTAGAGACAGACAACCAAGCACACTCACATTCACACCTACGGACAATTTAGAATCACCAATTAACCTCANCTGATATCTAGCCGTTTTCCATGGTTTTCTTGATAATAACCAAAATCACTTCAGTTCTTACATCAGTAGCTATGGCATTGTACTGCCAAAAACAGTGCTTTTAGACATTCCATGTTTTCTTTTCTGTCTGTTTTAGTCACATGACACACACAGGAGTTAGTAGTTGATTGCTTAACCATTGTTTTTGATGACTGCAGAGAGGCGTCTTGACAGGCTCTCCACCAGCTTCTGACATTGTTCTGCTGTCACAGCAGCCCATTCCTGTTGCACAAGTTCAAACAATTTTGCTTTGTTTTTGGGCTTGTGGTTCTCCATTTTGCATTTGATGATTTTCCACAGGTTTTCAATTAGATATAGATCTGGTGATTGAGCAGGTGAAGGTATGGTTCCACTGTTCTGGTTCTCCATCCAGGCTTTAACTGACCTTGCAGAGTGGGGCATTGTCTTGTTGGAAAATCCAGTTATTTGAGGCAGGAAAGAGTTTTCTAGCTGATAGAAGAAGACTGTTTTCATGAGTAGCCCTGTACATGACCTGGTTCATTTGCCCTTCACACAATTGCATTTGCCCTGTTCCACCCATACGGAAACAAGCCCAGTTCATCACTGATCCACCCCCATGTTTTACTGTAGGGGCAAGAGAGTCTGGTTGTAGGTTTCTCCAGACTTCCTCCTAACCAGTAAGTTGGCTGGAGTGGGCATCGACTGAAAATTGGATTAATCACTGAAGAGAACCTTAGTCCAATCATCAACAGTCCAATCCTTGTGATCCCCAGCAAAGAGTAACCGGGCTTTCCTCTGCCTTTCGTTGATTAAGGGCGTCTTCCGTGCCCTGTGTGACTTCAGACCAGCTTCAAGAAGTCGGTTTCCAATTGTCCTTGCCAAGCAAGTCACATTTCTCCACAGTGTCCACTCATTTTTAAGGTCACTGGAAGTCTGACGACGATTCCTGACAGGAACAGATGAGCGCACATCATCTCGTGGGGTAAAAAGACGCTTCCTGCTGCGACTAGCTAGCAATTTGGTAGTACCATGTTGGCTTGTTTTTTCTTGGTGTAATGAACGACTGTCTTGGAGATCTTCAGTTTTTTCGCAACCTGTCTCTCACTCATTCAAATTTCCAGCAGTGCCAAGATGGCTGCCTTTGTGGCTTCACATAATTCTTTTGTTTTAGGCATTATGTGAGAGCTGACAACTTCTGAGTTGTGCTACGGCTTGAATGTAAGCAAGAAGCCACTCTAAGCCTTTGCATGTGCAGTGCTGCTTATGACATGAAATGGCCTCTCATATACCCAGGGAAAACACTAAGCTTCAGCATGTCAAATAGGACATAAAGTATTATGTAATCAGCTGCGTTTTTTGCCGTTTTCATTGTATTCTTCAGGTAATATACCATTCGTGGTACCAGGCATTAAAATGAACAAGAAATTGAAGAAAACAAGGGTGGAAATTTTATATATATATATACACTACCGGTCAAAAGTTTTAGAACACCCTAATTTTTCCAGTTATTTATTGCAATTCAAGTTGTGCAAGTCCAATGAANTGTTGTTGTTTTTTCTGTTTTCCTTTTCAGTGTTTCCTGCCTCTCTGTTTGTGTCTTTTTCAGTTACTTCCTGTTTTATTTTGAAATTCCCATTCCTTGTGTGTCGCATGTGTTTTTGTTCTGCTCTTTGTCCCTGTTTTCCCTCCTTCTTGATTCCCCTGATCAGTTTTACCTGCGATTTGAAAGTGTTTGGTCATGTCTCTGTCAGTTTGTCCTGTTCATGACCTACTTTGGTTCCCTCGTTAGACTTCCTGTCCATCTGCCTGAGTTCTTCTCTGTGTTCAGCTGCCTCTGGTTTGTACATTTATTTTTGGAGCCATTTTGTGTCTCTTTATTTATTTTTTTAACTTTAGACATGTTTTTATTGTCTTTCAGCTCACTGATTTATGACAGGACGAACTGAATAGTATGAACCCAGAGATGAAATGAAACACAGAGATTTTTTAGCAAAGACAAGCTACATTTTTCCATAAAACAATGATGACCTCTGTAATGTCATGAGTGTAATAGTGACTAATTAATGCTGTGCAATGTGTAGTGATATGGGACCCAAATATTGCTGGTTCTGAGGTGGAGACAGGTAATGCGGGAGCCGATCAAGGGAGAGTTGCACACGTCTATACTTGTGGTCGCTCACAAACTGACGTTACTCTCGACTGGTCATTAAACTCCACATGGTGTCAGAAGTCAGTCATGCCAAAGTTCCCACCGCCAGACAAGTTTGATTTTGCCCATCCAGAGCAGTGGCCTGACTGGAAAAAGAGATTCCACAGGTACAGAAGCTGGATAAAGAGGACGGAGAAATCCAGGTCTGTACCTTGCTGTATTCACTCGGGAGCAAAGTTGAACACATCGTCAAAACTTTTCTCTACACAAATGCTGCTGATGAAAATAACTACGATGTCATAATGGACAAATTAGAAAAACACTTTGTACCTAAAGTAAACGTGATTCACGAGAAGGCGAGATTCCATCAGAAAACACAGAAAGCCAGTGAGAGAGTGGAGGAATATCCAAATTACATGAACTGCAAGAAAAATGTGATTTTGGAGCTGCTAAGGATGAAAACACAAGAAATGGACTTATCATTGGAGTTCTGGATAAAGACTTGTCACAGAGATTGCAAATGATGTTGGATATAACCCTGGAAAAAGCGTGCAGAGCTGCCAGGCAGTCCAAGCAGATTAAGGAATACGTTTTTGAGCAGCAGAGCATAACGGTAACGTTGTGTGAGGTGAAACGGAGCCGCCTGCATGGTCCAACTGCTATAAGTGCCGCCTTTAAACCACAAAGGACGGTGACAGTGTTCAAGGTGAGGCAAGCAGCACAGTAGGAGTGATGTGTGCACAGCCAGACAAACAGAATGCTGCAAGTGTTGGAAGAAAGGCCACTATGTAGTCAAATGTTGCCCCTTACAAGTCAGTGATGTATTTCATTCGAAGATAGAGCAAGGTGAATCTGAAACTTTTTTCCTAGGTTCAGTTACAGTGCGGGACTCTAACGAGTCATGGCCAATAACGCTACACATCTGGGACAGTAATATTGGCTTTAAAATAGACAGTGGAGCAAACAATACTGTCATGTCTCAGCACACCTATAACACTCTCAAGAAAAGGCCAAAGCTAGAGTGTTCATGTGATGTACTGGATTGCCCAGGAGGAAGGCTTACAAACAAAGGACAATTCAAAACTTTTATTTATTACAAAGGGGCAAGGTACTGTTTGGACATACATGTTATTGAGGGCCCTGCAGTAAACAACCTACTATCAGTTCAGTGGCCACGGGTTGTATACAGAGAGTGGAGGGAGTGTCAAACCCATCCTGTAAGCCAGTAGGACCCTTAAAAACAAAACCAGTGAAAATTAAACTGAAACAGGGAGCAGCACCATACTCTATCATGGCAGCTTGCCGCATCTTTGTGCCGCTACACTCCACACAGAAATAACCTCGTCAACGTTAAAACCATCTCCTCAACTCCTATTGTAAATTCAGCTAATCTCTGTCTACTTAATGTAAGATTCCTCAGTACAGTGGTCCCTCTCCATAACCCAGCTCACCTTCTGTGGCCTCGCTGTTTCGCTGATTTTTTTGGGGGTGTACAGTATTGCATGTCAAATTTTTTAAAGTTATTTTTTTGGCCTTTGTGCCTTTATTTGATAGTGATGTGAGAGAGAGAGACAGGAAAGTGGGAGAGAAGAATGGGGGGAGGACATGTGGGAAAGGGCCATGAGTGGGATTCTCACTCATGACCTCCACATCGGGACTGTAGCCCTGTTCATGGGACGCCAGCTCAACCAGGTGAGCTATAGCGGCGCACCTGCATGTCTAATTTTTAATGTATGAACCAGCGCACTGTGTTCTGTATCCTGATTGGCTTAGGGACTCTCCATACCGCAATTTATAAATTTTACATCTATGCCTGATCGCTGACACTGGTATAAAGTACTGTAGTGTTGCTTTGCGTTGCCTTGTAGTGTTTTTGTGAGTTTTTTTTTTTTTTTTTCAAAAAGTTGTATTTATTTCAAGCCACATGTCGACTGAACGTTGTGCGCCTGCCACCGCACCCAAGCACCAGAGAAAGATGCTAACCATCGCGTGTGAGGTTGAATTTCTGGACATGCTAAAGGAAGGGAGAAGATAATGGGCTAGAATTTCTTTTTTTACTTTCTTCAAAGTCAGAAGTTTACATACATTTCCTTATTATTTGGTAGTGTAGTGGGAGTGTCTGTCTAGGCAAATTTGGTATTTCCAGATAACTCTTGAACACACCGTCAGAGAATTAGGTTGACTCCTCCCATGGCCCAGCCCCTGATTGAGGGCATTTAAAGCACCTGTGGCATCATGGCGGCCCGTTTGTCTCTGCTTGAGTGCCACATGGGCTCCTTGTGACTCTGAGGTAGGTGTTGTAGTCAGGATTGATTGAAGGGTTGGGACTGTTTCAAAGTTTATTCATTCATTTGCACATGATGATGACGTGCATTTGTTTGACAGTCTCACTTGCCTCATATCGGTGTCTGTTTGACTGAGGTTTGTGATGCCAAGTTTGCCTGCCTTGGTGTAATGTGGATGTTGCTGATTTCTAGTGATGGGCAGATGAAGCCTCATGAAGCCTTGAAGCTTTCCATGCTGGTCAAAAAGTTTGTTGTCATTTCAGCTATTTGTGATGGCCTCCTCTTGGCTGTCATGCAACAGTGTCAGCATGGGAGTAATTGCTACCAACAATAGAAATAAAAACACCTTAGTTTAATTTTGTGTGGTTGGTTCATTCATTCATCTAATCTGTTTTGATTAATGTGTGGGTAATGATAATAGACATGTTAATGGTAAAAAAAAACAAACCTGCTAGTATGATTTCAGTTAATGTTTAAATAAATCCAATAGGACATGAGATGTTTATGTTAAAACTATCGCAGTGTTTTTCGATGGGACAGTGATTGTGCTTATGAATACTGGGCTTTATTAATTTTTATTCAGAAAATATTTTTTCCACTGTGGTTGGACTCAGTCAGTTTCTTCTTTTAGAAATAACCTCCCTGGCTTTGGAGAAAACCCTTTCACATGGTACTGAGGAGGCAGGGGTGCACAAGTATCCCACAGCAAGCCTGGATAGGTTTGGATATATGCACCTCTGCCGCTCCCAGTACTGAAGGGGATCTTCTGTTCTGCCGATGTTAGGTTCTGCCAGGTATCGCTGCACCTCAGCCTCGCATCAGCAGTGACATTGTGTGTTCTTCTGGACTCTGTGATCATGGCATCTAAATGAAACCACAGTTTGTTTCCAGAGAAGCAAAAAATTGATAATATAAATGAGGTCCTAACTCCAAACTTGACTTTTGACTTGACTTTAAACCAAAGCAATAGTACTGACCAGTTCTTTCAGCTACAGCATCCTGTGATGTTGAAGCTGCAGCTGGAGATGAATGTGACTCTCTAGACCAGGGGTATTCAATTAAAAGTCACTGAGGTCCAGTTATAAAAATTTCCTCCAAGTAAAAGGTCTGAACTGAAGTCCAGTTTGTTTCTTATAGCCTTCCCCTATGGCCACATTTGCATGGTTTCAACAATACTTATTGTCAATTTTCAGTGCAGGGTATGTTTAACTGAGTGCACAGCTAGCTCTTTTGCCATATACACTGCTCACAATAAGTTATTTACATGAGTGCTTTTCCTATTTGGTCTGAATTGTAATGAAATAAGTAAAAGTTCCCTTTGATATTACTAATAATGAATGAGAAGAAACACCATTTTCATTAGTTTAATATTTATTATTGCCAAAATTTAAACAATAACAAGGATAGCCCCAAATAACAAAAATTGACAATGTCAGTAGCGGGTGATTCCACCATTTGCCGCAATGACAGCTTTGACATCATTTCTGTGCGAGGTGACTCGACGCTCATCAGTGAACAGGACGGTAGACCACTGTCCCACTGGACCCACTGCAAACGTTCACGGCGGTGTCTTGGTGTCAGTGGAGTCACCTGCAACAGTCGTCTGGCATTCAAGCCAAAGCGGTGGAGTCGGTTGCGAATGGTTTGTCTGGAAACCCTAGTACCCCTCACATCTCACAAACGGGCCTGCAGCTCTGTGGCACTTGCATAGCGATGTCTGAGGGCATAGGTCCTGAGGTACTGGTCATCGTTGCGGGTCTGTCACGAACTGTACCAGTAGTTCTGTGTCTTGATGCAAGTCTGCTGATGACACTTTGAGACACACCAAGTTCACGAGCAACATCAGACTGCCTGCCACCGACTCAAACCT
>NW_007578695.1:270378-279002 GCF_000690725.1 Stegastes partitus
CGCATCTTTGTGCCGCTACACTCCACACAGAAATAACCTCGTCAACGTTAAAACCATCTCCTCAACTCCTATTGTAAATTCAGCTAATCTCTGTCTACTTAATGTAAGATTCCTCAGTACAGTGGTCCCTCTCCATAACACAGCTCACCTTCTGTGGCCTCGCTGTTTCGCTGATTTTTTTTGGGGGGTGTACAGTACTGCATGTCTAATTTTTTATTTTTTATTTGTATTTTTTTTTTAAGTTATTTTTTTGGCCTTTGTGCCTTTATTTGATAGTGAATAGTGAGAGAGAGACAGGAAAGTGGGAGAGAGGAATGGGGGAGGACGTGTGGGAAAGGGCCATGAGTGGGATTCTCACTCATGACCTCCACATCGGGACTGTAGCCCTGCACATGGGACGCCAGCTTAACCAGGTGAGCTATAGCGGCGCCCCTGCATGTCTAATTTTTAATGTATGAACCAGCGCACTGTGTTCTGTATCCTGATTGGCTCAGTGACCATCAAAGCGCTCCGTTCTGTATCCTGATTGGCTAAGGGACTCTCCATACCACAATTTATAAATTTTACATCTATGCCTGATCGCTGACACTGGTATAAAGTCCTGTAGTGTTGCTTTGCGTTGCCTTGTAGTGTTTTTGTGAATTTTAATTTTTTTTTCAAAAAGTTGTTTTTATTTCAAGCCACATGTCGACTCAACGTTGTGCGCCTGCCACCGCACCCAAGCACCAGAGAAAGATGCTAACCATCGTGTATAAGGTTGAACTCATGCTAAAGGAAGGGAGAAGCTAATGAGCTAGATTTTTTTTTTTTTAACTTTCTTCAAAGTCAGAAGTTTACATACATTTCCTTATTATTTGGTAGTGTAGTGGGAGCATCTGTCTAGGCAAATTTGGTATTTCCAGATAGCTCTTGAACACACTGTCAGAGAATTAGGTTGACTCCTCCCATGGCCCAGCCCCTGATAGAGGGCATTTAAAGCACCTGTGGCATCATGGCGGCCGTTTGTCTCTGCTTGAGTGCCACATGGGCTCCTTGTGACTCTAAGGTAGGTGTTGTAGTCAGGATTGATTGAAGGGTTTGGGCTGTTTCAAAGTTCATTCATTCATTTGCACATGATGATGACGTGCATTTGTTTGACCATCTCACTGGCCTCATATCGGTGTCTGTTTGGCTGAGGTTTGTGATGCCAAGTTTGCCTGCCTGGGTGGATGTTGCTGATTTCTAGTGATGGGCAGATGAAGCCTCATGAAGCCTTGAGGCTTTCCATGCTGGTCAAAAAGTTTGCTGTCATTTCAGCTATTTGTGATGGCCTCCTCTTGGCTGTCTTGCAACAGTGTCAGCATGGGAGTAATTGCTGCCAAGAATAGAAATAAAAACACCTTAATTTAATTTTGTGTGGTTGGTTCATTCATTCATCTAATCTGTTTTGATTAATGTCTGGGTAATGATAATAGACGTGTTAATGGTAAAAAAAACAAACAAACCTGCTAGTATGATTTCAGTTAATGTTGCTATCGCAGTGTTTTTCGATGGGACAGTGATTGTGCTTATGAATACTGGGCAGATGGCTTTATTAATTTTTAGTCAGAAACAATATTTTTTCCACTGTGGTTGGACTCAGTCGGTTTCTTCTTTTAGAAATAACCTCCCCGGCTTCGGAGAAAACCCTTTCACATGGTACTGAGGAGGCAGGGGTGCACAACTATCCCACAGCAAGCCTGGATAGGTTTGGATATATGCACCTCTGCCGCTCCCAGTACTGAAGGGAATCTTCTGTTCTGCCGATGTTAGGTTCTGCCAGGTATCGCTGCACCATCAGCAGTGACATTGTGTGTTCTTCTGGACTCTGTGATCATGGCATCTAAATGAAACCACAGTTTGTTTCCAGAGAAGCAAAAAATTGATCATATAAATGAGGTCCTAACTCCAAGCTTGACTTTTGACTTGACTTTAAACCAAAGCAAAAGTACTGACCAGTTCTTTCAGCTACAGCATCCTGTGATGTTGAAGCTGCAGCTGGAGATGAATGTGACTCTCTAGACCAGGGGTATTCAATTAAAAGTCACTGAGGTCCAGTTATAAAAATTTCCTCCAAGTAAAAGGTCTGAACTGAAGTCCAGTTTGTGTCTTATAGCCTTCCCCTATGGACACATTTTCATGGTTTCAACAATACTTATTGTCGATTTTCAGTGTAGGGTATATTTAACTGAGTGCACAGCTTTCTCTTTTACCATATACACTGCTCACAATAAGTTATTTACATGAGTGCTTTTCCTATTTGGTCTGAATTTTAATGAAATAAGTAAAAGTTCCCTTTGATATTACTAATAATGAATGAGAAGAAACACCATTTTCATTAGTTTAATATTTATTACCCCCAAAATTTAAACAATAACAAGGATAGCCCCAAATAACAAAAATTGACAATGTCAGTTGCAGGTGTTTCCACCATTTGCCGCAATGACAGCTTTGACATCATTTCTGTTCACGGTGACTCGACACTCATCAGTGAACAGGACGGTAGACCACTGCTGCATTGTCCAGGTCACATGGTCTTGTGCCCACTGCAAACGTTCACGGCGGTGTCTTGGTGTCAGTGGAGTCACCTGCAACAGTCGTCTGGCATTCAAGCCAAAGCGGTGGAGTCGGTTGCGAATGGTTTGTCTGGAAACCCTAGTACCCCTCACATCTCGTAAACGGGCCTGCAGCTCTGTGGCACTTGCATAGCGATGTCTGAGGGCATAGGTCCTGAGGTACTGGTCATCGTTGCGGGTCTGTCACGAACTGTACCAGTAGTTCTGTGTCTTGATGCAAGTCTGCTGACGACACTTTGAGACACACCAAGTTCACGAGCAACATCAGACTGCCTGCCACCGACTCAAACCTGCTATGGCCAGGTGGCGCTGCTCGTCCGTTAAGTGACGTCGTGTGTTCATGGCTTTTTGAACGATGAACTTGAAATGACTTACTGACAATACCAGCTTTTTATACCCACAGAATGTTGAAATTGGTGCCACATTGAAAAGGGTTGTCTTTTAGTTTTTTGGTACTGGCCCCAATATGTAAGGCACACTGTACACAGTGAGACCATTACATGGAAAACACAAAATGAGGTGTGTATCACCCCAATACAATAGCCTCCCTGTCCCAGAAATCTCTGAAGTGAAACAAAGACTGTATGTATGAAATCCACTGAGTTTCTCACAATATCCCTAACTTATTGTGAGTAGTGTATATAAGTAGTCCCAAGCAAAAAAACAAACAAAACAGGCCTTTATTTCAGATGAGAGAAAACAAAAACCTCAGAATAAAATACATTTTAAAAAGTGCAAACAGAGCCGAATAACCCTTTTATCTCTTAAAGAGCTCCCAGCCTAAAGAACTGAAGGCCTCCACTTCAAGTAAAAAAAGTCAACATCCTCAGAAAACAATAAACTAAAGGTTTCGTTTGCACGTTGTTGTGCTGTAAATGTGGTGATGAGTCTGATAGATCTGTCATACAGGGCTTGCAGTTCGGTTATTTTGCATGTCCTCAGCTCGGACTTTAGGGGATAACTTTTCTCAACAGAGCTGTGCTTTGTTTTGTAATGGGGCTTCATGTTGCTACTTTTAATTAATGCCACGTTTTCAGAGCTAATGAGGCACACTGCTTGTGGACTGCCTGACGGAAGAATGAACATACATTTCTCCGTCCACTCATCTTCAAAGCAGTGGTTTTCCTCGTCTACCTTCCTGCTTTTGGAGCAAGCCATGCTGTCATCATCGTTTTACTTCTCTCTGCTCTACTGTGTAGGCAGCGCAAAGTGACAGCGGCAGCGAGCTGTGGCGGTGTGCTGGTCGTGCAGGGTAACCAAGCGATTTGATTGACTCCACTGAGTGGAGCTATTACCGTTTTAACTGGAGTAGCAGTGCCCGCTGTCTATAGACCGTCAGAAAAAATGCTCCATGAAAATCTATTCTTGTGAATTTATCAGAGGTTGGGCACAGGTCCTGACAGAACCATCACTCGGTCCGGATCCGGACTGAGGTCCGCCATTTGGTGATTCCTGCTCTAGATCCTATTACATTAGTACATTCAGAGGTGAGTCGATTAACAGCTTTATCTGCCTTTATTGGGCAAAAGAAGCCAAGTGTTTTATATTATGAGTCTAGTAATGTTACCAGCGACATAATGCTCATGGTTTAGGCTTTGTGAAGCTTTTCCCTAAGGAGTCTGACAAGGTGCTCTCCCAGTTCCCTAGCTACTGGGACTGTTGTCTTTGCTGCCTCTTCCTAGAGCATCTTTTCCAGCATTTTCAATAATGGCACCACTTTGGAGCCAGATACATGTTTTTCCTCTGACATGAAAAGGAGACAATATAGAAAAGCAACCACAAACATTATTGTACTCATCAGAGGTAAGTGGAGGAATGTCAGTTTGTAAGCCCGCCAAAGCTGCTCCCACAGGCTCCCTGAGCTCTGCTACTCACTGCAGCATTTGAAAGGTGCTGTTCCACCTGGTTTCAAACTCCTGAACTTTTTTGGTCTTCCCATCTGCTCTTGAGCAAGGTCCAGCTTCTCCTTTAAAGATAAAAAAGTAAATGTTACACATGTAGCAATATAAAACAACATGTAAACAAATATGAAAATAATGTTAATCACTTTGGCAGTTGTGATGCTTCTAAAATGGCCCACCAGCTTCCTTGCCTTTGTACGAATGGCAGACATCAGCGGGGTGAGTCCAAGACCCTTTTTTACAACAAGGCTGAGAGCATGAGCAATGCAGACCGCATGGCGCAGCTGCAGCTCCTTGCCACAGGCAATCATATTAGGTGCGCCATCAGTAACTAGACATGTTACTTTGGATCTTATTCCCCATTCTTCCATGAGGGATGATTTCACACGGGCCAAATTTTCAGCTGTGTGTGTGCCAGTGGAAATTTCACTACACTAAGTTGTGTAGACACGTGTTGCCAACTATTAAATGGCAGGTTACAGCCAAGTAGGCATCCATATAAAGAGACATTGACATGTCTGCTGTCAAACTCACTGCAGGGACATTCTGGACCTCAGCTTTGATTTTCTCTTTCTCTTGTTCAAACTTGGTCTCTACCAAGTCTGAAGGGAAGGTAGAAAATAATGATTAGTTATTTAAATATTACTCTCATACTTTATCCATGTCACCACACATACCTTTCGAGTTGGAGAACATAAGTTGGATCCAATTTTGCAACAAAGTCCCCAAAGCCTTTATCCTGAACAATGCTGAATGGCTGTGTGTCTCAAACAATCATGGAGACCAAAGCATCATCCAACTCCTTCTTTCTGGTGACTGCTTTGTGAAGCTTAGATTAGGTTCAACTTTATTGTCATTGAAAAGTACAATACTCACCAATTTGAAATTCACTTTAGTGTCCAATCCAAATTTTAAATAGCATGTAAGGTGCAGAAAATAATGCAATATATTAATATGCATATACAGTGTATACACATTTTATATTTATGTGTATAATAATAATAATAATAATAATGCATCTGCACATCAGAAGTGATTACATGAACATGTGCATCTGTGCAATGGTTGTTTTTGTTTGTTTTTATTTTGTGATGTGTGTGATGAATGTAGTATCAGCATTGTCAATGTCATTGTTATCATGCTTGATTTCCCAATATGAAAAATGTAAACGCATACCCACCTTGGCTAGGTCCAACTCTAGTCCCGTCATTTCTTTCATGACAAGCACGATAATGCCTCAGCATAAATGAGGTGTTTTTGTTGTACCCCAGTTGCTTGTCACACAACAAACACCTCACCTTGAAATGAAAGAAGAAATGACTTGTGAATATTATAGTCGTAAAGCATTTCAGTATATACAGGCATATATTATGTATAGTACCTTACTGGGTGAGATCTGATCACAGTGTTGCCAAACAGGAGAAACCCTTCTCCTCTTAGCAGGCTCCATTACCACAATTTTCTGTACTTCACAGGCAAATTGGCGAAACTCTGACATGAGCACTAATGAGCGCAAATTTTGCGGGGCTCCATTGCACTTTATATGGTCATAAATTGCGCCAACATTCAAACCATTTCCTGAACCAGCGAGGCTTCAGACGTCATCAGTGATGTCAGTTGCCTCGATATGCGCTTCATAAAAGACTTCCTGGATTTCTCGACACACGTTCCAAAGCCTTGGCACAGTACGTTCCATCACTACTGATGATCCCTCAAGTCTGCATAATAAAGAGAGTTACACCAAGGTATGGCACATTTTGCTCAGCAGTTACCAAGGTGCCAAGGGTGACAGCTAAAGATAATTTGTTATTATATGTTATAACCATGCTATAAGTCAGTTCTAAACATGTAATGTATTTTGTTGTGTTGTAGGGTTTTATCGGCTGCTGTTTTGCCTTCGTTTGCCTCTGTTTGTCTTTGCTTGTCTTCAATTTGACTGTGTTAGCCTATTGTGTTTTAGATTGAACAAACTGGTCTGTCTGTCTGTCTGTCTGTCTGTCTGTGTCCGTGTGTCCATCGACTCTCCAGTTTCCTCTCCACCTGTCTTGTGCAGAAACACAAACATACACAAGCACAGTTGTGCAAAGGACACACTTTTAGAGTGTTGTGTGGTACAGTCTCAGGTCCCAGCCACTTTGTTTTTCATTTACAGAAGCAGGGTTGTGTATACACACTACATTTTTTTCCAGACCACACAGCTAATGGACCATGAAGAGATATTCAATGAATTTGGCAAAAGCTCTGTTGAATCTGAATCCACTACCCTGTGTTTAGGTAAAGGATCTGAATAATTCCACTCTTCCATTGCCCACTATGCAACACAATGCTTAAATGTAGGATTTTCAGGTTTTAAAGGATTTTCAGGTTTGCGGATAATGGTGTGAAACATATATCCTCATTGTGGTGCGGTGTCTTCTGCAAACAGAACAGTGCTGATTTGTGAAAAGCTGAGATATGAGACACGACCGAATGCTCAGGAAGACTATCCTTTAACTGCAAAACCACAGCTCCATCCACGGTCTAATTAGTAGGTTTGCTCCAAACCTGCCTGGCCCAGATGGTTCAAGCCAATTGATTGCTGTTTCTATACTTAGATTAGAAAACATAATGCTGAGAGTGGCGCAGTACCACTTGTTTGTTTCCATCATCCCCTTTCTGATCACTGCCAAAAATCCAACCAAGCTGCTGACATAAACAGGTTGACAAGAACACGACTTTTTAGAGTTAGAACCTCGACGGAATTAGCAATATTTAGACGACTGATGTAAAGCCTATAAATACATAGCGGGCACAAAGAACAATACAGGAAAGCAGCCAATGGTGTCATTAAATACTGAGGGTGAGGGTTAGATAAACACACTTTTAGTTGCAGGTATGGAAGTGTTCCTTTAATGATGACCTTATGCCATGCAAATATAAAAAATATAACCATAAAAGAATTACAAATGTTTATATAACCTTGCTTGAGGCGTCAGCCTCAGCTCTTTCTGTCAAATTATGTTGACTGTCTTCTTGAACAGATATCTGTGCTGGTTTGTTTCAAAAGGAAACATCTATCCACCAAGCACTTTAGGAACATGTGAACACCTGCTTAGTGATGCTGTTATACAGCCAGCCAATAATGTATCAGCAGAGTAACGGTTAAGTCCTGCTGACATAGGTCAGGATCTTCAGTTAATTGTTCCATACTGTGCCCACTTAGAGCAAATTCACGAAAATCTCACATGTCCAGAATGTGTCTTTCATTTGATCAGCACAAAATACTGCAAAGAAGGTTCATTTTGCATTCACCCACCGACTTTAGGAAGAAGACCCAGCAGCCAACATGGATGTGGATGAGTGTGTGCCATCAGGACTTTCTATGGCTTCAAGCTTTCTCTATATGTATATTTTACATGGAAATAACACAGCTGTTGTTTTTAACTAATGTGTTTGGTGATTTTTGTCAGATGAAACTGCAGTTATAAATTCTGTGGTGCAGAGCAGCAGGTAGGGGGATGGCTTTGAAGTCACTGCTTGTTAACATGCAGTCTTAATGGGCAGCATTTCAGTCACTTTTTCATACTTGTTTTGTTGTTTAACAACAGAAAATTGCTTTATTGGGAATTAGCCTACATTAAAATGACGTATATATGCGCACAGAGAGCAGGAAAGAAGCAAAAATATGAAAATATTGGCTGAGTTCAGGTTGCACAGAAATACAGCAAGCAACATGAAAAAACAGTAACGTACCCAGTGCTTGTTTGTTGGATTAAAACCAGCCTTAAAGTTTCCACCATAAAAGTCACAACAAAATGACAAAACACAATAGAAAAGGATTTTTACCATATGGGACCTTGTGAAACATCAGAATTAGGAAATATGTGATTTCAGTGACTTTGACCACGGTGTAGTGATTATGAATGTGTTCACTGTGTTTTTGTGTTTTTAGCTTTCAGGCTGGGTGGGGCTGATTGGAGGAGGACGCTCCCGTGCTGGCACAGCTGCAGCTCATCACCCTCATTACGCTCTGGATAAAGCCACCGTTTCACCTGTGCTCCAGTGCCAGACGATTGCCAACTCCACGAGTGCTACATTCAGGCCGCTTAGCTCTAGTACATGTGCTTCTTGCTAAGTAATCACGAGTTTT
>NW_007578696.1:0-4088 GCF_000690725.1 Stegastes partitus
GACCCTAGTGAGGATTAAGCGGTGTATAGATGATGGATGGATGGATGGATGTTTGACTTTAATTTTAAGATACTAGTTACTATAAATAGCCTGATATTTCAGTTTAGAATTATTTGACTGTGACTCATACTGCTGCTCATTACTTTGCAGATTCAGCTCTTGCACACATATTTCTATTTTTATTCAAGTATCGATCAGGATGCATCTTCCTGTCCTGCAGCTTTAATGTGCTCTTTGTGAACATTCACAATCCTTTCCATCCATTAATGTTTTGTAGACTGCCTACATGTACTTTGCATTACGTTAGAAATAACTAGCTGATGATGTGAATGCACGTTCCTGTCAGGCTTTTGTTCTGTGCAGTTTGTCTGAGTGGGAAAATAACACTTGCACACACACACACACACGTATGCTGTTTATGGAGCCTGAAGCATGCAGACGAGGGGAAGGTATCAGCAAGCAACGTTAGGAATCGATCGCCAGAGGAGCCCCCCTGCTGTCTGTGCATCGGTGACAGGAAGAAAATCATCATGAGAGGAGAGGAGAGGAGAGGAGAGGAGAGGAGAGGAGAGGAGTCAGAAGTGATACAGTATGACTCAGGGCTATGAAGTCAGAGTGGGTTTATGCAGAGATTAAAGGATTGAAGAACAAGGGAGAGAAAGCGTGGGCAGGCAGACAGAGAGTCCATAAGAGTCCAGAAGCCTGCTGGAGAGACTACAGAGAGCAACACCGAACAGTTACTCATCAAAATAAACTGTCGATCCGATAGTACCTCTGGAGGGAGTTGTGATCGATATATTAGCACTTTTTATTATCTCAAAGGGGAAAATAAAGCTCAAGTCCTCGCGTAGTGCCGGAGGACCAGAGGTCTGTGTCCTCTGAGGTGGCTGTCACACGGTAGACGACGCTGTCCCGTAAGCAGACGGTCTCAGATTGCATCTCCGCCACTCTGTGCATCAATAACATCCTGTCGAAGTGTCCTTGAGCAAGACACTAAACCCCTCCCAGCTGTGGCAACAAAAGGGGTTTTCAAATGAATCTGAAAAAGCACAATTTCTCCCCAAAATACAACATAACCAGCAGATAAAACTGATTTCTATAACTTTAAAAATCCCCATCCAGGCCTACTTGTAGTCCACAAGTACTTCTACAGCTACCAGAGGGCATCCGGAAAGAATAGAGTGACTTCTGTTTGGAAGAAAAAAAGATTACGATCTGCTGTGACGTTGCTCTTAAAGGTGCCACAATCTTTTTCTTTTTTTGGAAAAAATAAAAGCTCACATGAGTGCCTGAGTCACTCATTGTGATGAACCGGCTGAAAATGATCACTCAACTCGTATCACTGCTTTGGTTTTCTGACCCACAGCTGTTGTCCTGCTTCTCCTATACCGCTCTCATCAGTGTTGTTTTCAGCCACAGCAGGACCTTGTTTCCATTTTTTTTAAAAAGCTCTAAAAGCCTCTGTACACTACCTGCTCAGCACCAAACAGCAAGACACACTGACTCAGCAACTAGCGCAGGACATAGTGGATCATTTAGCAGCCAAAGAGGCAAATATTAGCCTCAGGAGTTAGTGACCAAACACGACAGCATAAGAGGACAGTGAATACAGGACTTATATTTCCCAGGTGTCCAGTAACACAATTCCAATGAATGATAGTGTTGCTACATAACGGCTGGGTTTGACATCACATTGTTCACAGCATGTTCCTGCTGCACACAAAACGTCAGTCGTCACAGGTTCAGGGTTTTCTGCTTGTGACAGATGTCAGTTTATCATCAACCTGAAGCAGCAGTTTTGTGCAAGATGCAGTTGAGATGATTTGAAAATGAGAAAGTGAGCAGAAAAGTCTTGATCTAAGTCCAGCAGAGAGAATGCAAATTCATCCAAAGTGGTGGAAAGTAGCGGACTTCCGTACAATTGTGAGGTACGTGTCCATTTTATGTAACTTTGTAGGACCACTTTACTACATTTCTAAGGGTATTACTTTATATTTTCTGCTCATTTATCTGACAGGTTTAGCTACTTTAAGATTAAAATTGTACTCAATGGACAGAATGACAAGCTTTAAAAACCCATAGACTGTATAAAAGATGGACGTAGCTACCATGACGTCACCCGTTGGTTTCTGCACTGAGAAAATGAAGCCAGGGTTTTGCTACTTCCTGGTTGACATCTTGGATTTTTGGAGCCAGTGACGCAAAAATCGTCGGAGGGGGGCGGAGCCATAGGAGCAGCGATTGGTCAGACGGATTGAGAGGCGGGCCCTCTCTGCCCGCCCACATTTACCGCCTTCTGCTCGCTTCATCTGTATGGTCGCTGCTGACTGTCAATCAAGCCAGCCACGCCCCTTGCCCCACAAAATTTTGAAGATTTTTAAAAAATTCAGCATTGATTTATTTTCAGATTGGCCACCCGATCTCTGGACTTGACCATGAAAACTAATTTAAAAAATCCTGAGCTGGAGGAATGCAGTATTTCATGATCTGTGATCACTTCTTTTCCAATTCAAGTCTATGGGAGTCAGGGCTTTTTGGAGCCAGGACTAGCGGATGTAGTGATATTGCAGGTTTTTGACACTTCCGGGTTGGCTTCATTTTTCAGTCCATCTTGCTACGTCCATCTTTTATACAGTCTATGTTAAAAACATATCACATTATTAAAGATTAAACCAGACAAACCAAATGTTTTAGCTTCATACAAAAAGCAGTGTGTATTCGGCATCACATTTCACATGACATTTTTTTCCCCAAAAAACTTTTCACACAATTTCTTTTCGGTAAATGTTCAAACAATCTACAATCTCACCAAAAATCAAAGTAGAGAAGCGTAAAAAAAAAAACTGAGAACAGATTTGTGCATTAGAACTTAGTTTTTTCATTCTTTCTTCTCACATTAATCATCTGGAGACCTCTCCGATTTATCTGATGTCACTTTATATGAAAAGCAGTTAAAAGTAGCTCCACCTGCAGCAACCACAACAGTAAAATGCTGCTGACACACTGATGCTTCACTATTAACAATCTGATGATAGAATAATAATGGTGTCATATATATTAATATATCAAAGGGCACCAAACCAGTACTTTAACTTTAATAGTTCAACCACATTTTGCTGTAAATGCTTGTGTTCTTTAACTGAAGTTGGATCTTTCACATTAAACTTTTCTTAAGTCTCAATATTGACAATCGCCGTGTCGTCGAGGGACACAGTGTGTATGTTCATATGTAATATTTTAAAGTTGCACATTAAAGCTTCTTTCACCATATGGTCAAGCTTGCTTGATTGAGGTCAAGAGATCTCATGTCACACACACACACACACACACACTGATGCATGCACTCGCTCATGCTTTCCCTTTCTGGTTCTGGTGGTTGTGTTAATTAGAGCTGTGCATAAATGAAGGCAGATGTACTCCACCTCATTCTTGGGGTCAATTAGCTGTGACAGCTAGAGCTACACAATCCTAAGACCCAATTAATGAGAGGATTTACTTATTATCACACCGACTGAATATAATTACATTGAAACATTTCGTGTTACGGTTAAAGGGCTGGATGACAGATGCTACGACTGTCGTTGGCGCTCAGAAAAATCACGTAGTTTCTTCATACTTTGTGGCGTCAATCACCGCCTCGCTGTTGTTTATCAGATAAATATATGGACGCTCTACAGTTTCAGTCTGAATGAGCACGAGAAATGCAAAAACTGCCAACAGCGACCTTACCACAAGCCAGATGAATCACCAGCGTGTGTAGTCCGAGGGTTATTCAAATCTTTACTCTGTCCAGACTACAATAAATCTTGTAGGCTCACACATTAGCTGTGGATGAGTTGAAGAATAGATGAGAAAAACACCTCAGGGAGATTCAAACTGTCAACCTGACAATGCAGCACTTCATCATCACGAATACCAAGAGATTCAATTATACACATGGAATTCAACGGTGATTTATTCGCTCACTAGAAATGGTGAATTTGGACTTTGGGGATTTGAATATACGAGACAGAATATATGAAATTAGGCTTCTTCACACTGTCCTAAACAGTCGATTCCTGCTTCTTTCTTTATATCATTTTGTGTGC
>NW_007578696.1:5302-39639 GCF_000690725.1 Stegastes partitus
TTTGAGTATATTGTGCAAAGTCTTGGTGTTGTTCATAGTGGGAAGTTCTCTGTTACTTCCCAGAATGTCCTTCTTAAAGCTTGGATTACTACAGACACTCTAAAAATGTTCAATGATAAAAGCATTAAAACATCATGTCCTAACATTCTTAAAAAGTTTTCTGAATGCTGCTTTAAGAACGCCCTTCTTTTGACAACATTGTGGAACATTGTTTTCTAGAAAAACGTTCTGTTCTGTGTCGCCTCAACAACATCCTCAGAACACCTCTTTCAGAATGTCATAGCATTGGTAATATGTCCCATTGCAGAAACGTTTTATAAAGAATATTCTGTCATCTGAGGCCTGGATAGCATCTGAAAATGTTGGAACGTTCTTTCTTTGTCATCGTGTAACATAATCTGATAACATCCTTCAAACATCCTCTGAATGTTGCAGCAAAAACGTTGTCTTAGTTCACTTTTAACCACGTAAGATTAAGCATTAAAAAGATAAATATCCCTGAAATTACATTAAAACTACAAAACACTATTCAAACTTGGAGGTGATGTTAGCCAATGTTGTGGGAATGTGGCTTGCTAAGCATGAAAGAAAACACAGGAAGCATCGGCCGCCGTCTGAATGCACACGTGTTCATATGGATTCACACATCCAGTGATCTTGCAGATTCTTGAAACCCAAGACACTGCGTCATCATGTCTGGTCTTGATTTGCCAGACATGTTCTTATTTGCCTTTTAAACCTCAGAGAGAAAAGGTGTTCTGAGATCCAGACAGAAACAGAACCTAGAAGCTAATTAAAGCTGCTGGAAACAGTCATCAGCAGCTCACTTCTCTTTCAGCTCCAACACCCTCCCTCACATACACACCACAGTGTCAAATTCGATTCAGCTCCAGACATACATAATACAGCCATGATACACCATTCCTTTACAGCTGCCATAGTTCAGGTTGCATGGGGATGGTGCTAATAATAGAGACATCTAATCAATGGACACGCACACACACATAGTAACCTTGGGTTGACTTTACGACTCCGCTATGCAATCTCCCTGCAATACTTGACAGGAACCATCAACAGCATTTCTCAGTGTGGTGCAGATAATTTGTGTGAGTGTGTCCTCCGGCCTCCAAAACAAACAGAAGCAACACACAGATACTGTACCTGGAAGAGCAGGAGAGGTGGAAGGAGAGGAGGATACCTCTATTTTTGGCTTCGGTATTCTCATGGCGTCCCAGGGGAGAGGGCCGCTGTGGGCTCTCCTCCTCCGATGGCGCCGGAGAAACCCGCAAGCGGCACAAGATGTCAGTCAAGCAGACTAGTAAACAGAGAGATTCTGAGGCCTCGCAACGGAAAAACATTCAGTATGAATCGACAAATTCAAACGGCAGAGCAACCGGCTTTAAGAATGTGCTGAGTCTCGCTCCATGTTTTTCCCTGAAAACTGAGCGACCTCCGCTGATTAACTGAATGCCCTTTTGAGCCGCTTTGAATTGGAAAAAAGAAAAAAAACAGGAAAATAAAACAAAAGAAGAGAGCCTTTTTCTCCGACATCCAGGCCTTTTCTGTTGCTGTGACAACAGCAAGGACAAGAGGAGGCAACCTTGGATGCCGGACAGCTTTGTGTCGATACAACGCTGGCTTTCTCACAGCTGCTGCAAGCTTTCCAGCGCACCAGCACCTCGCAGCACATTTGTCTGATCTGAAATATATGTCAGACTGTTTAAATTGCAGAATAATATTTTGTTATCAGCGACTAAGTGAGCTCAGACTGTAACCACTCAGACCACCACAGCAGCTAATGGAAGACAGAAAATGTCTCTGTAAGCAAAATTACCTCATTAATAGATGGAGTTGAGAGCTAACGGTTTGTAAAATGGAGTTTGGGCTCTGAGTGGCTGAATGAAGATTTGGTCAAACTGAGCAAAAATAGATTCACTTCACATTTCTGAGGCAGTATAGGTAAATAATGATCAGAGCTGGGGACAAAACTTAAATCCCCAACATCCTGTCAAAAAACATAAACGCTAACAATAATACCAATAACTTTTTTTTTTTTGTTTACTTGTTTTACAGTTTTGTTTGTTTTGTTTTGTTTTTTTTTCACAGAATTTTACGGAAAAAGGTCAGAACTCAAATATATTCTTTAAAGTGGATCTAATCCTCTTCTGTAAAGATCTGAAATATACAGTGTTGTAAAGCCTCCTCACTGCCAGTAACACAATATAGAGTATTCTTCTTCTTTTCTGTTTTAATTTTTAAGTCTCAGTTTGAATGCGAGGACTCTAAGATCTGGTTTGCTATTCTTAGGGAAAGTTCATCCCAAGGTGCTGGAATGGAGGACTGTTTGACCTCTGATTCAGGAGGAGCAGGAGCAGTGGACCAGTTCTTTAGCTTAGCGGAGTTGAGGGAGTTTGACCATCCAGTGCGTATGGGTTTTGTGGATTTGGATAAGGCTGACGACTGTGTCGACTTTGTGTCCTCAGCAAGAAGTCAAACATGTCTCTGGTGGGTACTGGACTCGACCCCTTGTCTTAGATCTCTGATAATCATGTACAGGATCTCAAGGCACAATCGGGGTGAATAGGGTGACCGGATTGGGAACCTCAAAGATTCGTCTCTGCTTTTTGCAGATGACGTCATTCTGTTGGCTTCATTAGGTCATGACCTTCAGTGAGCACCGGAGTGGTTTTTAGACAAGTGTAGAATGGCCAAGATGAGAATCCGCACCTCCAAGTCTGGTTGGGGTGGAGTTTCTGCCCCAAGCGAAGGAGTTTAAATATCTTGAGATCTTGTTTATGAATGACGGGAATCAGCAGTGATGCAGCCACTCCACTTATAGCACTCCTCCTGTCCTCACTACCACATGCTGTCATGCTGAAGAAGGAGCTGAGTCAGATGCAAATCTCTTGAGCTGGTCCCACTCCAACCTTTATCTACGATCATGAGATCCCGGTAGTGACTGAAAGAATGTGGCCATGGATAAAGGTGGGTGAAAGAGGTTCTGTGGCTGGACTCGGCCTTACAGATAGGGTGAGGAGCTCAGAGTAGAGTCGCTGCTCCTTTGTGTCAAAGAAGCCAGCTAATGTGGTTCAGACGTTTGATTAAGTTGCCTCCTGGACACCTTTTCTGGGCCCATCTAACTGGGAAGAGACCCGTAGTAGACCCAGAACTCACTGGAGGGATAACATCTCATCTGGCCTGGAAAATCTTTGGATTCCTTCAGTAGGAGCAGGAAAACGTTGCGAGGGAAATAGGTGTCTGAAAACCTGCTTAGCTGGCTGACACTGCAACCTGACCCCAGATAAGCAGAAGGAAATGGATGGATTTACTCTAAAGATAAAAGAATCAGTCTACCCAAGGTTTTCATTATAAAACTTTCACTATAAAACCCCCAAATTAAAGAACAAACTACAGAGGGCATGACCTTGGTTTCCTGAGTGGGATCCACTCTGTGATCATGATGATCATGATTACATGAAATATTGCAAAAAACAGCACAAGTCATTTGGACTGTTGTTTAACTGCCTTGCAGTCTATATTTATAGTAACTTCTTTGCTATTTTTAGAATCAAACATCTTTTTCTTCTGTCTGTCCTGTTTGACTGTGTGTGTAACATTTGTTAAAAGGTCTTTTATATATCTTAGTGCTGACATTTTGTACTAAACTGAGGATTAAATACAAATAGGTGAATAAAATAACGAGCACTGATCCATGTGGGGGAAAAAAATGAAGGTTAAACAGAGAAAATATAAAGGTCTTTTTAGGGAATTTAGCCGTGTCTGCTGCTTCTAAATGATTTGTGACGAAAATTAACAGGAGGTGAAGGTTTATGCACTGTTTTAACTCACCTCCACATCACTGATGAGTCATACACATACAGGTGGTTTGGCACAAGATAAAACCAAAAGCTTTCACCCTGAAAGAGCTGTCAGACAGGCACACTGAGGTACTGCATCATCCACTCTCCACACTGGTCAGTCCATCATCGGAGTCTGTTAAAGAGCCAGTGGCAGAGATTTTGTGTTTAGTATGACATCTTGTGGCTGATTTAAGCATTTCAGATACAAAAAAGACAATTATTCCTCCGTATTTCATTATAGCTAATAATTCTAGTAAAATAAGTACAATTGCACTTTTGGTTAATTTGAGTATTAGTATTTGATTTAATTAAAAGGTTGGAATAGTTGCGCAAAATATCTTTAGATGAATTAACACATAATTAGTGAATGCACAATGTGCATTTTTTTTTGCAACAATTAGTCAATAATGATAACAATAACAACAACAACAATACATTTCAGTCCAAGTTTTAACAGTTCAACGACCCTGACTCTGACTCTGAAAATTTATTATGTTTCATTTTCAAAAAATTTTATATATATTCACTGTATTTTGTTTTATTCACTAAAATAGCGGCTTTGTGTATAAAATTCCAATTGAGGAATTTAATGTTTGGGTCAAACGACAGCAAATTACCTTTCCATTTAGAAATTCTGTATACTGGATTGCTTTCAGTAACCTCTTTATCTCGAACTCTGTAACTTTATTTGTTACCTGTTTATTTTGGTGAAGAAATGTGCACTAGACTTCAAGGAAAATGTGGCCTTAACATGAGGTGAATGATGGCAAATGTAGTTTTAGAGGGGAAAAATCATCGTTTGCAAAAAACCTTTGAAGACAACAAAATATTAATTACGTAAATTTCCATCAACAGAAATCACATGGCTGCTGATAAGGGGTTGTATCTGTCTGGACGGTTATTAGCAGCTGCGCTAAATTAAAAGGAAGTAAATAAACCTGACTACGAATCCCAGAGTGCTTTGCGAGATGCGAGGTCCTCCTGGTAGTTGAAGTCCACAAATCAGGCTCGTTTCCGTGTATCTAGCCTAGGTGGAGGAATCTGCTCTGCAAAGACAAACACATGTGAAATTATTGATCAGGTAGGGCAAACAGCTAATTCTGCTGGCACCCGCCTATCGAACTAGTCGACCACATACAAAATATCAATGAATTTCTTATGGTCAGTCCATATTTTTTCGTTAATCCAGCAGCTGTAGCCAGGGTGCAAAATCAGCGCTTACATGGCGATGCATTTCCTTTTGTTCAGCTAGCTTATGTGCAGAAATGCAGAAGGCAAATTCTCAGAAATGTGAGTCATTTACAGTAAACTGTAACTGAAAGGATTTCTCATCTTAAGCCACCTGGCTGCTGCTATTTTAGTCCAAGGGTGTCTTCACGTTTCCTCGGCACGTCGACGTAAGCTAGCCTGGCTGAAGTTACACATTTATTAGCCTTGTAGTTAGCTGTATAAATGTGTAACCTTTAGTCGTATTAGCATGGGGCTAGCTTAGTTAGCGTTAGCAGCGGGCTCGTCGCAGTTGCGTTGTTTACATCCGGCAATGCGGGTTTGTTTGCATGGCTCTGCGTTGATTAAGCTGAAGGCAGCGGACCGACGGAGTGTGCTGCACTTTCGACAGCTAAAAATATTTTAATGAATGTGAATTACGGTGTCCGGTTGGTGAAAACGTGGGCGTCAGCTGCTTTTGTTGTGTTCTCTAACTGACTTGTGTTGTGTCTCGCAGGGTTGAGTGAATTTATGGAAACATGTCAAAGAAACGGGGCAGGTAGGCTCAAACAGAAAGTCTGATCTAACTCATCTGACCCAGCTATGAAAGTGAAACCCCCTTTATTTATTTTTTTACTGTGCTGACTGATGCATCTGTACCATATTAGTAATCTGCTGGTTAGATATTTACAACCATTTTAACCACAAATGTGACAGCACCACTTCCAACTTGAACTTTAGCCCAGTGTCTTAAGACTTGAAGGGAAAACAATGTCCTATATTTGGCTTGAGCATTGGGTAGTGTTTACTCATCTACTTAATCCATGATGCATTCAATTTATTTTAAGCAGAAAACAGTGAATAGTGCTTTTATAAAGCTGTGTGAGCCATTTTGTGAGCAGATGTCTGAAATTAAGCCTGAAATAATAATGAAAAAATATATAAAAACTAGTGTTAAGTGGGCTTGTTTATCAACACAATGTAAGCCTTTAATGGTGAACCCAATAAACTCTGTTGTGTTTAATGCACTGGCATATTATGAGCCAAATGAGGCCGGCTCTTTGCTGTCGTTGAAGCTGGTAATTGTTAGAATTTCTCAGTGATTCACTACCCACTGGACTTTGAAGTGGAGGTAATTTTCCCCTGATAGCATGTCACATGTGGATATTAATGAATTAAAAAAAAAAAAGGTTCACATCTCTGTGTGTTTATGTAACATTTCAATTGTCCTCATTGTTCGGGTTAACTGTACCCGCTCCATATCCTGGATCACCTGTTTTTTCATATCATAAAAAACCTCCTAGATCTAAACGAATAACCAACATATTAATTGCAAAGCTCAAAATGTACATCAACACTAATATTCTATTCGTGTTTCCAGGAAGCGTAGCAGTGGAGAGCTGAGTGAGAGCTCGGCGTCGACCCTGAGCCCGGACCCTGACAACCTCCTGGGTCGCAGGATCCAGCACACCTGGAGAGAGAAGGGAAATGTGACGAAGTGGAAAGGCACCGTTCTGGAGCGCCTAACTGTGAACAGCTCCCTCTACATGGTCAAATACGACGGCTTCGATTGTGTCTACGGCATCGAGCTCTTCAAAGACAGCCGCGTGTCCAACCTGCAGGTGTTGTCAGAAAAAGTCGGTGAGTGTGACGTCCGTCTCTAATCGCGGACAGATTTTTTTTTTTTTAGATTCGCTCGTGAAGTGTTCAAGTGTTTGTTTGTGTATGAACAACTTTGGGCATACTTGATCAGGTCAGCAGTTTGCTGCTCAGCGCTTCAAGTTGAAATTAATTCGTACTTATGTAACCGTTATTTATAGGATTTCCTATTACAGCATGAGCAGGAGTTTTTAATCAGTTTTTGTGTGGTTACTGATGTTGCTGTTGTTCTTCTGCTTGATACAAACAAACCACTGTTGCTGCTGATAGACACACAAAACACACTGCTGTACTTTTGGAAAAGGAAGACGCTGCATGCTGATTTACAATGTCATAAATTAACTTGTAGAGTCGTCACATATAATGACTTAGCACTTAGCACTTGGACCTGATTTTTGCTGGCATTAAAAATGTTTAACTTAATCATTTCTAATCACCTTTTATCACCTCCAGCCCCACTTACAAACCCCTTGGTGATTAGATTAACTGACCCCTTTCAGACTCTCTTTCACACTTCGGCTAATCTCACAACCAATCACAGTAAACTAAATTACAACACAATGTAAAGGAATACATTGAGAACATTGCAAAGAAGACAATATAACCCAAAGTAGATTACAATGTTATCTGGACCTGAAAAGAGATGATGAATCGGCAGAATACCGCTCTGCTGTCAGACATAGAAAGCAGAGATAGATTTGAACCGAGTGCAGGCTCAGTGTGACCACAAACTGACAAATGAAAAGGGAAGACACAGAACATCCTGCCGACTAAAAGAAAACAGAACTCTTTAAAACACTCAATGAAATGAGGAATATTTATTTGAACAGCTCTGTAATTATATATTTCAAAGAGCTTAATGAATTGAAAATACTCCCAGCAGGAGGAGACTGCATATCTAGCCGCTGAATGTGTGTCGACATAATGTTGTATTAACGTTCAAATTACCAGTATTGTGTACTTCCTCAAGTAACTTTTTGATGCTTTGGCAATATTCTTTCTTGAAATTTTCATGCCAGTGAAGCCCGATGAGTTTAATCTAAGTGAACTGAACTGATTGGATTTTTATTCTAGTCAAAAGTTCCTAATTTTCTTGGGCTAATGTAGAGCTTGTCACAATTATGAGACAATTATATTTTAATAACCCGTAATAATGTGTCATCTGGAATCTGGGCTCTATAATGTTTTCAGATTAACAGGCTCATCTAAGTGTCTTCTGCTTCCTGCAGTGAACAATAAGATCAAGGTGCCTCCCGGGGCGGAGGAGCTGGTGGGTCGAGCGGTGGAGCATCTGTTCGAGAAGGAGGACGGCGAGAAAAACGAGTGGCGAGGCATGGTGCTGTCCCGAGCCCCCATCATGACCCACTGGTATTACATCACCTATGAGAAGGACCCCGTGCTGTATATGTACCAGCTGTGGGACGACTATAAGGACGGAGACCTACGTGTCCTGCCAGAGTCAGGTACGGCGACGAGAGCTTTACCGCCAGTGTGCAGAAAAACTGTGAATGTTTTACATTTCAGATGCTCGTGGAAAAGTGGGAGGAAGAGAACAGGACAAATTTACATAGTCAGCATTACAAAACACTCCAGTGCCTCTGCCTTGGTCTTTTTTTTTTTTTTTCCCTGAACATTTGTGCAGAATTTTTGCTTGGTTCAGAAACAGGGGAGTGTGTTCTGTTGCCGCACTTGTGTCTTATTGTGGAGAGACAATGCTGTCTTCAAGAAATTGTAGGGAAGTAGGTAGAGCACGTAAAAGAAGTTGGGCTAACTTGTTTGGTATTAGTTAAAGAGCCCATATATTAGACATGTGTGGGATTATAATTTTATTTTTGGGGTGTACTACAATATGTTTACATCTTTTAATGTTAAAAAAAAACAAAACACACTATTCTCCCCTCAGTGCAGCACCTCTTCTCACCCTGTCGGAAATGAGCCGTTGTAGCTCAGGTTTCTTTAAGGCCCCCCTCCTCCCAAACAGCCCCATCTGCTCCTATTGGACAGGCAGAGAGATGTAGCCCTAAAAGATGTGGCTCCAGACAGGAAATAATGGCACACTGCAAGGAAACTGTTAATTTGTTTTTGACGGTGTTGCCAAACTAGCTGCTAGACAGACGTTATGCAAATGTGTTACATGATGGTGTAGATACGTAACAGAAGAAAAGCCTGAACTTCAAACGAAGCAGTTCAGGCAGTATGTTCTGAGGAAGAGAATAGCTCCTCTTGGATAAACTTTGGGCTTTTTAAGTTTGCAAACATTTCAATACACAAACAAGCATCAGTATGGCAACCTCAAGTAAAGAGAAAATATTGGCTCTTGAAAGTTAGTTTATCTGAAAGCTAAAGCAAATTTACGTTGTTTTAATAACTGTCTGCCTGCTCCTGTTACTGGTCTCAGATTGTCATGATGTTGTGGTTTTCCTGCTCGTCCTCCAGAGAACAAACACCTGTTGCCAGCAGACAGGAAGCCTGGTGAGGAGCCAGAGAGCCTTGTGGGTAAACAGGTGGAGTACGTCACAGATAACGGTCTGAAGAGGACGGGCTTGGTCATCTACCAGGTCCCAGCGAAGCCAACTGTATACTACATAAAATATGACGATGACGTCCACATCCACGTCTACGACCTGGTGAAGACCACCTAGTACTGACTGTCCAGTTTCATTTTCAGCCCACATTTGTCCCAACCAGTCGTTACCTGTTAAAGTGTTAAAGATTTCAGTTTTTCCCAAGTGGAAGGCAACGTGCTGAAGCCTCTTTTTTTTCTTTTTTTTGTTCTTCTTTTTGTTTGTTTTATTTTTTTTGACCTCCTGGGGCTTCCTTCATTTTGAAATTACAAGACATCTTGGTTTTTGATTCCCAATTTGAAGTTGAACTTAATATATGACTTTTAAGTCCTTTTCAATGTAAATAAAACAGGTCTGTGACCGGTTGTATAGCCCAGCAGATGAAATGGAGCTAGACGTTTGTTTCGGTTAAGTCACACTTGTATAGTGCAAGTCTCAAACTCCAAATTCAAACTTTTTGTAAACAACACATCAAACTAAGGAGAAAAAAAAATCATTTCACTTTTATATGCCTGTGTTATTTATTTCATCTGGAGTATCTGGCTGTGCTGCTGGTAACAAAACAAAAAAAAACTTGTCTGCTGTGCTTTCTGTGTGTCACTGGGTAGGCCTCAGTTTGTTGAATATAAAAGTAATATTCATTTGATCAGTGTGCTGATTTTTCCATCACAGTGAACTCGAATTTCAGTTGAAGTGTAAAGCCATTGAGACTCGTCTGTGTCTCACATCACGGATGTGAAACACAGAATAATCTGCGAACTCATGTATCATATTTCTGTTCTATTTCATCATACAAAATGTAAGTTTTCTACATTATAATAATATATCAGAAATACTGATGTTGATGTCAAGTTGTTTCAAACAGTGTTTGTGCTACACACTATTTATGTAGTTGAAATTGGCTACCGACATTGTTTAGTATTTTGGACTCAAGTCTTCATTATTTGCCAAAAAGGAATGAATTATTGTTCATTGTGACCCTAAATATGTTTTGTTCTGTAAATATAATGAGACATTTTTATGAACGTAAAACAAAGCTGCTTGAAAATCATTTTCTCGTCCAGTTCTTGTTACGTGCTCTTTGTCTTGCAGTACGTATCTTGTATCATTCATGTGCATGTGTTGCATTATAACAAGTATAATCCCATCCTAGCACATTATGATCAGATACCTCCCAGTGATCAATGAAACTATGCAAAAATGATGCCAGCTTTAGCAGTAAAACTATAAAGAATTATTAGGCGTTCTACACTGAAAAGCTTTTTGATGTGCTCTGAAGCATTCAACCGTACTGTATCCAGCTTTATGTATAATGCTGACACAACTGATCACATCAGAATGTGAATATTTTCAGAAATATGCAGGCCCATGTATGTCTAACTATTTAACTGAATGTGAAACGCTCTTCTTCACACCTTTGCACGAGCCGAGAGTCGGCTCTCCTTGACCTTGTTTGAATTCAGTGAATACTTCCAAACAGTGAATGAACTCAGATAATTTACACGTTTTATCAGAAATGTGGCTTCAGTTCAGCCGTTTTGTCAAAAGCACCAGCTTCATTTGTACACTGCATTGGTAAAATAACTTTCACAATTATTTTATTGAAATAGAATTTTTTTTAAAGTTCAATAGGTGCTGCATCCAACTTCCTTATAGGCTGTTTTATGATAGGGATCGGCTTTACATAACTGTAGAAAAATAACTTTGTGGCGCAGTATGTGATAGATTTAACTTAAGTCGTTGTGAGGAAACATCCAACACAAATCAGTTACCTTTGTTACTGTAGCTCCCTGTTTGTCAGAACATGTAAGGACATTGCACTTTAGGTGTGACTGTGTTCTTGAGTGTAAAAACACCTGCAGTTGCTGAAGAAGAGCTCGATCTCTCTGCAAAAAAATCAATGTGAAGGCGGTGTACGCTGAGGCAGTGTATGCAAGAGGGAAGCAGACCTTGACGTGCGAGAACACTGGCAGTTTTAAATATGAGAAAAGTCTGGTATGTATGTATGTAAACCTAGGAATGGGACATTTATAGATGTTTAGTGTGTCAAAGCTGTGGTTGAGCTGTTTGCATGTCTGCCTTTTAATTTAGTGGTTGGTGAATGAATCTCTATATATTATATTATATTATATTATATTATATTATCATTCAACACGACATAGGAGAGCTGGCAGCTGATACTAGCAAGGCAAAAATTCCCACAACACACACTAACAGATGCAGATGTTTAAATTGTAACGCCTCTCAATAATTGCATTGATTCGAAATTGACAAAATATTGACATACCGACACTTTAGAGAGTCTCTGGACAATACAGGTCCCAATGTAGACACTCATTGCAGCAAAAGTGAACACACCTGTGCTAACTGTGACCGATCTGTAATCACTAAAACTAAACTGAGTACACCTGTGATTTCAAATTAGCCAAACTGTATGAACACGGCTATAAAGTTAAGTTGCAATTACCAGATCGCTTCAAGTTTTGAGCCCAAGCGGCTACTTGAGGAAAAACATGTCATCGTGTGCCTTCACAAACACGAAAAAGCAACCAACAAGATCAGCGACCGGCTAAAAATAAGTGGAAACACAGTGACAGCAGTAATCAGGAGGTATAGAAACACAAATCAGAGCTTTCCTCGTAAAATGACGCCACAAACACCGCACTACTTGCACAATGTAGCTCTGAAAAACAGATGGGCGAGTGCTTGAGACTTGGCACAGGGGTGATCAGTGGAAAAAAGGAGTTTCTGTGACAGCACAGACAGTGTGAAGGACAGAGCATAAAGTCAACTTCTTTGAATGGTGTCCAAGGAAAACATACTGGCTTTCTGTTTAGCACATAACTGCTAGATGAAGCTCTGATGAAGGCTGGGAGCACATTCTTTGACCAAATGAAACCAAGATAGATTTGTTCAGCTCAGATGGGGGCCAGCGCGTTTGGCGTAAACCTGGCCATGAACCCGTGAACCTGGACTATCACAGTGACTGCATAGTCCTGACAGTGAGGCGCGGAGGTGGGACTGTGATGCTATAGGGCCGCACGAGTTCGGGAACATCACACTTACAGATACACCATGAGTTGCTGTGGATATATGAAAATACTGGCTGACAAGATGACTCCCAGTCAGCAGAAGCTTGGCAGAAAAGAAATATTCCAGCATGATAATGAGTGAAAACGGACTGCCAAAATCCCACAAGAGTTTCTAAAGAAGAAAAAAGTGAAACCTATGACCTGGTCAAGTACACCCTCCAGCGAAAGAACAGCTGAAAAAAAAAAAGTCTCTGAAGAATGGTACAGAAATTCATGCTACACCGATATCCTCCATGATGAGGACGAATGCAAGTATAAACCGCAGTGTTGAACAAAACTTGATTTGATCATAGCCCCAGATGAAAGGTCACAGTTCATCCTGAGGGGAACATAAATGCACTGTGAGATCTAAATTCACAACACCCCACCTGATAGCTGTGAGACATTTCCCCTCAAGGGGGCGTGGGAGTAAAACAAAAGTATAACAGAAGAGCAGCCAAATCATTATGATTCATCTTCTGGGAAACATGAACATCCATGCCAAATTGTGTGACAATCTGATAGATTTACTGGAATATTTCACAGCTTAAGTAAAAAAAACGTGACCTGCTCGTGTAGCAGGAGAAGTCATCGCATCGTTTTCCACTCCTGCCACTGAGCAGCTACAATAAATGATGGCATATTTAAATAAAAACTACATCAGTGTGTCATACTCTTGAAAGGTAAAGCCACAAAGTAGATGAAGTTTCCTCCATTTGTGCTGCTTCACCTTCCTTGCTCCCTACTTTGTTCCAATTCCTGTTTCGCTTATTCATTTAAAAACCAATGAAATCAGAACAGAATCTGTTAACGTACATACAAGGTCAATTAGGATTAGACTCAGATGTCTTATGTTGTAGCACTTGACACAATACAGGCAAAGCATTGTCGTAATCCTTACTGACTACTTTTTTCTTGTGTCAAATCAGACAGAATTTGGAAAACATGTTTACTCATTTGTTATCTGGGACAAATGAGGGCTGATTCTTGGGCCCCAGAACATTCCTATAAGTATAAACATGGATGTGTCATATACTTAAAATGCAGCCTTTCAGTGGCATTTTACTTCCTTTTGAGGTCTCTAGCATCAGCAGAATTTGGGGTGTGTCAAGTGCTGTAAGCCAAAGTTCCAGTGTATTTTTTTGCTGTTTTTGACTTGTCAAAGTTTGGATGTGGACCGTTACAAGTTGCTCTTCGTTCTCTTTATCTTGAAATTAAACAACATATGAGGTGGTTTTTTGCCTTGCTGGATGTTCTAACCCTGAACTGAGGATGATTCAACTCACATCACAATAAATCTTGTGTTTATTGAAACACACCGTAGCGAGTGCTGCAACAAGAAGACAACTGAGACAGAATGTCAAGGCTGCACTAAAACCAACAAAAGAAAACAACAGAGAAGAGTAATGACAACTCAGTGGATTTACATTTCATATATTTGCAGAAAAGAAATTCTCTCAAAAGACTTTTTATTGTCTCTGTTGATCTTAATGTCAAGTTTGTCTTCTCTTCCTCATGGTATTTGGAGCTGTGATGGATGATGGAACGTATTCTTTGGATGGAGGCCACTTGAACAATGGAGTCCCGCATGTCTGCAAACGGTGGCTGAGGTTCACCACGGACATGCATGACGAGTAGCAGGATGAGTGTTCAATTCAATTCAATTCAATTTTATTTGTATAGCGCATATTTACAACAACAGTCATCTCATAGCGCTTCACAAAGGCAGAGACAGAAACACCCAACAATCCAAAACATCTGGATTCCCTATAAGCTTCAGCAGTCCGCAAGCAGTCCGCAACAGTGGGAAGGAACCGAAAACCCCCACAGGGGAAAAAAAACCTCCGACAGAACCAGGCTCAGGGAGGGACGGCCATCTTGCACTCGAGTGAGCCAGAGGGTGAAAATGCAAAAATTCTCAGGTCTGAAAATTTTAAAAATTCAGCCAAAATGTTTTACAGAGCGAACAATTAACTTTGAACAAAATCTGAGACGGTGGAGCAACACCACTAAATGAAATGACGCACACTGACCCAGTTGTTTTCCATTAAGTGGACTGTTAAAGTTGCTGCATTAACATGCAAAAGGCCTGTAGCTTCCGCCTGTATGTTGAGAATATACCGATGATGAAAGCAATCATTCCCCCTGTTGTTTTTTCCCCTGATGCATTTCATAAATGGACAAAATATTCAGATATTACTCTTGTCTACTTGTCAATTATAACTAAAACTGATGTTTGTAAATAATTCATCACCAGCAAAATAATATTAGAGATGACCCTGCTCGGATATTTGTAATTATTTAATGCCAAGCGCAATCTGCCATGAAGTGGAGCACATGTCTCATAGCACCGTTGTTCTGTGTCTGCCGATCAAATGTCGGCTCTGCTTTAATGACGAGAAGACGCGTTCTCTCCTGATTCCTGATCTTCCTGACCACACATGTAGCCACATGCTGACTGCCTCTTCCTCCCCCGGAGTCTTTTCAGAGGTGCCAGGGCTTCGGTGATGGGTGCCAGTACAGACATCGGGGAACAGTTGGCTTACCATCACACCAGGCTGGGTGCCCAGATAGTAATAACAACGAGGAGGGAGTACATGCATTACACAAGGTCTGTGCTCTTGAGAATGTGTCTGATGCAATTTGTCACCTGTTGTGCACTTCCTTTTACACATCCATCACTATTTTCTACCATTTTCTTTCTCCATGAAACCATCTGCCTGGCCTCACAGCTTTTATTGTTCAGACATAGTAATTACACTCTGAAGTATCTTTGACCGTGACTATCTTTTCGCTCTCTTTGTGTGAGAGCTTTGAGTTTTAATTCAGGCAGGTTATGGCTGTGGTGTGTGACTCGTCCTCTGGTTGGCATTTTTTTTATTTATTTTTTGATTCCTAAAAGGTTAAAGACATATAAAAAGGAGCATATAAAAAGTAATGTGTCTCTTTCCTTAGAAATCAAGAGTTACAGACTTTTTTTTTTTTTGCCTTTCTTCAGTAATATAACAGTGAGAACAAACTCAACTGATCGTACCAGAAATACAGCCAGAAAGTGTTGTAAAGCAGCCAGATTTTCTGCTGACCACTGCCTCTTTCACACAAGAGAAAAGGGATTTGCCAATAGTTTGGATGCTTTGTACGGGCCTAAAACCAACATTACATCAACACTATTTTACTTCTTAACCAAACACGCTGAAAGCAGTTTTATGAGCTGTGGGAGGGAGCAGGAGGGAAACTTCTATCTATGCACGCATTGAAATATATGAAAGGTTGGTATGAGAGAATTCTCGGCTCTACTTTTTTTTTTCTGTTATTATTACAGGACCTTCCTCAAAAACCTTGAAACTTTGTCTGCATTCTTATTGGCCAATAAACAAATGCACTTGACTCTTTTGTGTTGCTTAGCAACGCAAGCCAGTCCCTGGTTTTTTTTATATATGAAAAATCAGGATGCCACCAATCTGGAGACTTACAGGGTGTAGTGTGAAGGAGACCAGCCACGATGCATTTTTAATTAAAACATTGCAAGCTTTTTATGAGTAAAAAGAGCCGAAAACATTTTCTGTGATTATCAAGAGATGCTGACGTGACCGATTTTAGCATTTAGTGTCAGTGGAGATGACAAAGATTCATTGTTTGAGTGTAACTTGTATGTTGGTTTAACGTCAGCTTTGAATTTCAGCCAAACAATCTTTACTTTGCTTCACCTGCTCTGATGTAAATAAGGACACTTTGATTTGACTTTTCTGTTTGCAGTGCATAAAGATGGGGCTTCTCTCCGGCCAACATGCAGGTAAAAAAAATATGGTATGCAAGATATGTTTTCAAATTGTTAATGTCGGCAGCCTCGAGCCTTTTCAATATTTTTTTTTAAATTATTTCCTACGTCTAGATTTAACTGTGCTTCTCTTCCTCAGCTTTTGTTCAGTATGCACTGCTGAATTTTACATAATTCCTTTAGGTAATGCCGAGTGATTTGAAATCTTTTAGTTGTACATCTGCCTGTTACTATTTTTTTTTCTTCTATATCAGTTAAATTTATGTGGAAAAAGATCAAAGAAGACACAAGTGCAGTGGAGCAGAGAGCAGAGTCTTCTCTGCTGTGTGAGCACGCCTCTCAGTCTTCTTAGTGACAGTAGATATCTTATATTTGCTCAGGTCTGTTTACTGATATTAATCAAAGCTCAGAGAAGGCCCGGCTCTGCACCCACTTCATACCAAATGCTGGCAGTGAAGTGTAATACAAGGCAAAAAAATAAATAAATAAAAATTTACAAAAAACGGTGGATACAGCGTGCACAATCGTATTTTCTCACTATAACAAGCCTCTGGCACTATCAGTTTAGTTCACACTGCAGGTCAACCACCCGACACCACTTGAATATGATTGACTGCATAACTAGGTTTGGGACTCTTTTACCATTTAGCGTGAATTAGACTTAAAGCAGTCATGCACGCTTACACCACCACTGTGAATGCACTTCTGCTCACCAAATCTGAGAAAGCTGCTCCCTTTTGATCCACCTGGTTACTCACAACTCTGATACACACTGAACAAGCTCCAGGAAGCTCTGCTACACACTGTCCATTACAAGTACTGAGGCGGCCTATTCAGCTCACAGAGGGATTTAGAGCCCCCTTATTGATTGAAGACTTGTATTTAGTCCTCTAAGTGTTACACAAAGTGAAGAGTTAAGTGTGGCTTTTTGGCAGCGGGCCATCCCATAATATCTCTGAACACTGTGTTGGACATGAGAGCAGGTCTTTTAAACTCTGGGTTCTCCTCTAATCTCAGGATCCAACGCTGTCATGTTGATGTCGGTGCTGATGTGAGAAAATGCAGAAAGACACATAGGAGGTTTACATTCAGGTTTTATTTATAATAACAGACTAGAAATGCTGTTTGTTCCAATGGAGAGTAATCCATAAACAATAGCATTTTGATTAAGGATATGTAGCATGACTGGAAAGTTTGGAACAAGTCTGGAAAACAATAATACTAAATGGTTTTCAGTCTGTTGCGTAAAACCTACTTTAAGGCATTATTGCAGTATTTCCCCGAGCAGCTTTCATTGTGTGTGATTCACTTCCATGAATGCCTAATTGACGCTTTTGATTGCCGGTAATTAACATTGCTCAACAGTTTTGGCTACACTCATTCACACATGAGACTGAATCAGAACATTTAAAGTGTTTTTTTTTTTTTTTATACAGGGCCCCGTTTCATACTGTCGCCGCTGAATAAACGGAAGAATTCTCGTCAACAACAGTGAAATGTGAACTGAAGAGTCGTGCAGGTTAAAAGCTGACGTAAACCCGAAGGGCACTGCTTGGTGCTGAGAGGTAGACTGGGACTTGTTGTTCTTTGATCAGCGTCACAACAAAATCACTAGTCTTCCACTCAGCACCACCAACACTTTCTCGTGTCGCGTCCACATCCTCCTGCTTCGATCTGTAATAAAAAGAGAAAGAAACAGGCTTTGTAACACCGCAGGGCCTTATTGAGTCCTGAACCTTCCCTTCTCTTCGCTGAGCTGGTGTTAAACATGATATATCGATTTCGCAGCATCACCATCGTGGACTTCGGGACATGTCACAGGTGTTGCGGAGCACCGGCTGATAGGTTGTGAACTTTAGATGTCGGTGATGGAGACACTACATGCAATTCCCATCTCTGTGTTTCCCTGAGCCCATTTCTCTCTGAAGCCTGTTGACATTCCATCCTTCCTTTGTTGTTGTAATGCCAACCTTTCAGCTTCTCTCAAAAGAGGGAGACAGGAGGAGGAGGATGAGGAGGGGGGGAGGGAACATGGAGAGAGAGAGAGAGAGAGAGAGAGAGAGAGAGGGAGGATCACACCACAGTACTTAGAATAAATGCTGTTCACCATATGCAGCGAGCAGAAACCCTGAGCTGTCTACAACCCTGAGGAGGTGGAAACGTGAACGCGGGCCTTCAGACTCTTTTTTTTTCTTCCCTCCTTCGAATTAAGTCACATTTGTGCTGAGGGAGAGAGAGAGAGAGAAAGACATACAGATTGTCCTGCATCTCCAGTATGTTTTTTGAGCTGGTAGCTATGCAACAAGACTGGGAGTCAGTGGAAGAGGGGGATGGGAAGATGGGGACAGTTTAGAGAGAGGAAGGAAGGAAGGAATGAAGGATCAAGGAAGGAAGGAAGGAAGGAGGGAGGGAGGGAAAGATAGGGGGTCCTTAAGTGCAAACTAGAGAAAAGAGGAGTGCTGAGCGGAGACAGCACTCTATTTATACCAAGAGGAGGACACCACAATCAATAATGTCCACTGGACTCGTTTTAATACAGTCAAACAAATCATCTGGAGGCTTTCAAAGAATCCAGCACTCAAAGAAAAATCAAGCATCCAGTTCCCAAAACAGCAGCCGGGATTGAATAAGATTCAGCGGATGTGTCAGCATGATTAGAAATAAGCTACAAACGAGCCTGTTATTCCTTCCAGATCGCAGCTAAATGGAAATGATTAGCCCTTCGACGTGGGAGCTGTCCAGTGTCTCGGTGCTGAATGACGCCCTACTTTTTTTTTTTTTTTTTCCCCTTTCCTTTCCTTTCCTTTCCTTTCCACGTCCATCTCCTCCTCAACATCTCGCCTCGATTCCGGCCCGGGAGGAGGAAAAAAAAAAAAAAAAACATGCCACCTGTTGCTGCACCGAAGTTTTCTCTCAGGAGGTTATAAAGCCAAAAGACCTCTGATATCTGACATATGTGATCCTCATCTTCAAGCGTAGCAGGCTCACTTATCTGTTTTATTTCTTCTTCTTCTTCTTCCCTCAAATCACGGCAACATGACGACACGATAAACATTTTCCCTCAAGGCACGAAGAAGAGGAAGAGGCTGCTGTCGTTTTCATCTCCCTTAGATGCACTAACAGCTGTTTATGACATTTTGCATCATCATTTTTGTTGTTGTTGTTGTTGTTTTTAAAAAATCCCTGATGTGCCCCCCCACCACCAAAATAGAACAAAAAAAAAAGGAGGAAAAGGTGGAGGGAGGAGAAACATCCTGCAAATGAAGCGATCTAAAGGCGGCGATCGTTTGGATCAACCAGGATTTTTTTTTTTTTTTTTTTAAATGGTGGGGAAGAAAAATAGGGGAGCAATAAGAGGTGGACTCACCGACGGAGGAAACAACAGGTGATGCTGACATAATGCTGCGCTGGATGGATGGATGGATGGATAGATGGATGAGTAGCTGGACGTAGCCTCGGTCGCTGTGGGGGCTTTTCTTGTTGAAATCAGCCACAATCGCTTCGCCTGTGCGCCCTCCCATCCGAGCTCCACGTAATGCTTATCGTGATGTTACTAGGTAGGCTGGAGGAAGATGCTACTGTGTGTTTATATACGTCCGCTGCCCGGAGAAGACAAGGAGGAGGTGGGACAATGTGGAGTGACGACTGCTGGAGGAGACCAATTGACGTGGATTTTTTTTTTTTTTTTTTTTTTTTTTTTTCCCCCCCCCCCCCTCTCTCCCTCCTCCTCCTCCTCCTCCTCTCCTCCAGACCTTGTTAAGGGTGCGGCCCAAACCCAGCAGCCAAATTACATTATATGAAGGTTAAAGAAGCATATGAATAAAACATATGGAAGCTCAGGATATATGTCGATGTTATTAATACTATAATTTCTATTTAGGGAAAGTTTTGTTTTTTTTTAATTTTCCCCCCTACTAATGACACCAAATGAGGATAATTTTCATTTGATTGAGGGGGGATCAATTGAAATCATGACCCCCTCCCACCAAGAGTGCAAAAAAAATAAAATAAAAAAACTTCACCTGAGCCTCAGTGCCTGGCTTTGCAAAAGAGCAAAGACGTAATTAAATTAAAAGCTGAGCTGTGAGATCTGGATTAAACATCTTATTGATTTTCCGTGGAAAGAAGAGTCAAAACGTTACATACTGTACCTAGAAGAAGGGCAAACTGCACATGGCCACACTGTTGAGGAGCAACAGGGCGAAATACAGTTTTAATTTACAACATGGGAATTTTTCTTTTCTCTCACATACAAATAATATAAAACAATTGGGGGAAAAAAACATAATCAGCAATATAACACTTGCATAAAGGAATCAGATTTGGGTAAAATATGCAAATGCTGCTGCAAACTGTGTTCAGTCCTGTATCCCTGTTAGAAAACTAATTACTAGCTGAACAGCAGGGTCTCAGAAAGCAGGTCAGCAGCATCTACATACATGAGAACACACCACCAACCCACCTTGACATCAGATTTTTTTGTTGTTCAAGGGAAAATCCGTCCTCACGCTGCAGCACAGAGCTGGACGGTGGGTCAGGAGATGATCACCGTAAGTCATTACTGCATTAGAGCTACCGTCAAATGACATAATTATTACTATTACTCACTGTTCTTGACCTCCTTGACAGTTTAGCAGTGCAGCTGTGGGCTTGTGGGGGCGCAAGAGATGCTTTGTGATTTAAATTTGCTGTTATTTGAAGTTTAAAGTCTCTTTTAAAGTGTTTAAAAATTCATCTCTGTTTATTAGAATGAAGTAAATGGGCTTAGATACAAGTCTACGCAGTTGCTCAGTTTAAAACGTATGGATCCATGACGTCTCCGCCTCTTCCTCCTTCCACTCCCTCCCCAGTCGCTGCAGCTCGAGCACACCAGCTCACCTTCAGACACTGTAAAACTACTCTACATTATGCAATAGCAAGTTGTAATGTTGGAGTGATTCAGTCATACATGTTCAAACCCAAAATTCCATCCATCCATCATCTATACGCCGCTTAATCCTCACTAGGGTCACGGAGGGGCTGGAGTCTATCCCAGCTGACTCAGGGTGAAGGCAGGGGACACCCTGGACAGGTCACCAGTCTATCACAGGGCTACACTTAGAGACAGACAACCAAGCACACTCACATTCACACCTACAGACAATTTAGAATCACCAATTAGCCTCAACATGTTCTTGGACTGTATGAAAGAACATGTAAACGCCACACAGAAAGATCCCAGACGTCCTAACCTGGGGAACTTCTAGCTGTGAGGTGACTGTGCTAACCCCTGAGCCACCGTGCAGCCCAAAACCCATAATTAAAATTTAAAAATAATAATGATACGGAAAGCCCCATGTTGTATGGTGACTTCCTTTAGATTAGATCTTAGAAGTTCCTGCCCATCTGCCACTTGCCTCAGATTGAAGTCACCTACATTTCATCTCAGACACAGTAAACTATTATTACTAACTTTGAGTTGCACAATAACAAGCAGTCATATTGCAGTTCAGATAATCACGCCCAATTCTGAAGAAGAAGAATGATACAGAAAGCCCAACGCTGCAAGTTGACAGGATGAGTTCCTTGGATTTGTTACGTCTGAAAGTCTACATCCACGTTTTTGAGACTGTCACGCTGCTTATTGCACTCATGATGTGTTTGCTAGCACATAAAAATAAACATGTCAAAAAAGTAAAAAAAAAGAAAGGTAAAGAAAAGAAAAGAAAAAAGAAAGAAAATATTTTCACCAAATGGACTAGAGTTTGGATGTAGCATTGCTGGGTTTGTTTTCACTACAGTAGTAACTTTAAAATCGAGTCCCAGTCAGCAGAGGCATCATTGGTCCTGTTTCACCTCATTTTCTTCACTCATCGTACCTGGACTGAGGGAAAACCGTAACAGTCCCTACAAAGAACAACATTTGAACATGATGGTTGGATTATAATTCACAGCTACAGAATTGTCAGTAAGTAGGTTTTATCCGCAATTAGACACTTTGGTGGCATCTGTGTTGTGACAGAAGTCCACCAGGAACCATTACCGCATGAGAAAAAGTAAAAACTATCACACTTCTCCCAAAATTATTAGTCTCATACCTGCATGCTGAGTACATTTTAGAGCTCCGTCTCCTTACTATTTTCACTTTTTATCTATAAAATGTCACAAATGACACATTCTCTTCTCAGGTTTCTTGAAATTATGTTGTCAGCTTGTTGCCAAGAAACTCTAAATTGTTCAGTTCATAGTGACAAGCAGAGAAAAGGTAGAAACTCAAGTTAAGATGTTCAAAACTGAAACTGTTTATTCTTTCTTTATTTTTTTATTGCATTAACTGAGCAGTTGTTTCAGCTTTCATTTCCCACACAAGGAAGGTGCAGTGACACAATTACAAGGACGTCTCCTGAATGCAACATGTTATTGACGTTCATTAAGCTTTTCTTTCAGCGAGCTATTTAAATCACAGCGTTCTCTCTGACACCAGCTAATTGATGGATGGTCACTATGGAAAAAAAAAAAAAAAACACCCTTCCCATCCCCCCTATTCTATTAAAGGTGCTGCTGGGGTGAGTGTCTATTTGTTCACAGGCACACGAGTGTTGACCCGCTCCACTCTGTATTCTGTTGTCCTCTGACAAAATGGCCAAAAAGAAACCTGGGTGGCTACAGCTATTAGTTATCACAAAAGCCTTGTTCCTTTGATATCTCTGAAGCCTGGTTATCAATGAAAGCTCAAGAGTCGGGCTTAGGGAGGAACCTGGGGGAAGATCCTGCTCGCTGTGTTGTGAGGCTTTAGTTGTATAACGAACATCACACTCTGTGCCTCTTGATAGAAACATCAGGAGGTAGGATTATGCATATTAGCGATCCCCCTCTGTTCTCCCCTCTGCTTTCAGGGCTTAATGTTAACATCTGCACACCGAGGGCCACAGATGAGCTGAAAGAGTGTGTTGAAAGTCTTCCATTCAGATGATTTATATGATCACTATAATGGACTACGCATGTTATTTCGATGACATTATAATGGAGTCTGAAGGGGGAGAAAGGCTCGGGCTGTTTGGTGTTGATAGGAGCTGAGTCACTTAGGCCCTGCACTATCTGATTTTCATCAGAAAAAACCAGCACTTCATGAAAAAGACCTTTAATTTTTTTGAAGTCATTCAATTAGCAGTGATATTTCACATTTTTTCCCCAGCTCAGTCCTTCTTATTAATAGTCAAATTCCAACAATGTCGCTGTGGATGGTTTCTGACTTCTAAATTAAAGCAGCGTAGCATAATTATTCAGCATCACCCGTCATTCGTCATGTATTTGGACCCTTCAGCTATTGTTTACACTGATCAAATCCATTTGCAGTTTAAATGTGTAAGAGGGAGTTTGGAGAAGCTACAGGGCACAGGCAGAGGTGTAGGAGGCTGTGAACATTCATTATTTTTCATGCTCTGGGTCAAAACTATGCATGTGTGGGCTGAGCTGATAATGTGATAAAAGAAAGACAGTCAACATTATTGTCGGGATCTTAATCCTATAAAGCATCAGATCGGATCCTCACCTTTAAGGTTGTCCGGTTCAGGTTGATTGCATGGGTGTGGTAGCAGCAGTGTGGAATCACTGAGTTAGGTTGTGCTGGTTGGCTCCCTCTGGTGTGCACTTTGAATTTAGACGACACAGAGAGACACATCTGCTGGAAAGCATTCAAACGTGTGACAGATTAGAGGAAAACCAAACTAAATGAGCGGAGAAGATTTAATTAATGCACAACGTTTTGTACAATGTGCTAATGGTGTGAATTCAATGTTATGGCCTTCACAATGAAGACAAGAGAAAATCTGTTGATAATTTCAGAGCAATGTGTTGAACACATTTTCGCTCGTATGCCAACCAGGCTGGTTGTTTTACTCAGCAAAGGGGAAGAATATAGGAAGATAACGAAATGCTAACCTCATATGTCTGTGAAGATTCTCAGTCATCCAGGTCATGGTTATTCTCGTAGTTTAATCGTAGCAACTGGACTTGCTTGAGTTTCTTGAAGTCGTTTCACCTCTCATCCAAGAGGCTTCATCAGTTCTGACTGACTAGTTGGGAGTTCCACATACTTATATCCTTCAAGAACGTCTTCAAGAAACTCAAGCAAGTCCAGCTGCTACGATTAAACTACAAGACTAACCTCGTATGTCTAACTGACCTCTATATTTCTGCTTTTCATTTAGCGCATCAAACCACAAAATCTAAATAGTCATACGGTTACATTTATACATTACATAGTGATGTACTCAGGAAAAATTCGAAGCTCGAATAGATCAATGGATTTGCTTTTGATAAGCGAAAATAAAATGTAATAAAAAATAATTCCCACTGAACTTTTTCAATGCTCTTGGGGAAAAAAATGTCTGCCATTATTCAAATATCTTCTGGCATTTAAAAAATATATATACTTAAATGTTTCCTTATTGGTCCAATAAAGGAGAAGTCTGGTGATATTTGATATTTTTCTGTTGTCATATTTTTTCAAAAGACCAAAACCAACAAGGATTTAATCACAATAACAATGAGTCTGAACCTTAACTATAATAAGTATCGTCTGTTTTTAAAGCTGACGGACTTACAGTTTACTTCCATCTGTAAATATTCACTAGAGATTTAAATATAGTAGTAGTCTCTATAGTCTCTAATAAAGGCATCATTTAGTCTATTCTTTACTTTTCTTTTTTGGCATTTGCTAAAAACTACATTGCCCAACTGTTGTAGGTAATTATTTAGTTTTTAAAAACAATTGTAACATCAACCCATGTACAGCATCCAAGAATAAAACCCTTCTTTGCTCTTCAGCAAGCAACAGCACGATTAAATCTTACTAAATAATACAAAAAAAAAGCCTAATGAATACCAGGAGCACATCCTTTCGTCAGATGAGACCAAAATAAATTCCGATAGGATCCAGCATTTTTACTGTGAACCTGGCCAGGGCTACCACAGTGAACGCATTGTCCCAGCAGTGAAGCACGGAGGTGGAAGCGCAATAATACGGGGCTGTACGAGTACAAAAGGTGTTTGTGCTTGTGGATAAACCAAAACACTGGCTGACATGATGACTCCCAGTCTGCAGAATCTTGGCAGAAGAGGAATATTCCAGCATGATAACCATCTAGAAGCACACTGCCAAAAATCACACAAGAGTTTTCTAAAGAAGGAAAAAGTGAAATCTATGCCAAGCCTGTCACTTGACCTGAATCCAACAGAACACCTTCGGGGTATTTTAAACAGAATTGTAGAGCAAAGAGCAGCGGAGAAAAAAAAAAGAGAAAGAGTCTGTGAAGAATGGCAGAACATCTCAATTTGTGTAACACTGGTTTCCTCCGTGCTGAGGAGGATGGAGTCTGACACTAAAAACAAAGGTGGACATATGAAGTATTTGGAAAAGATTAGCCAGTAATGAGAAGTGTGTGATGAATGTTGGCAAGAGAGAACCGCAGACCGTACCTTACAGAAAAATATAGAATACCACCAGCAGGAAACACTGAAATGTCTCCTTTACAGGCGAGGTCTACTTATTAGCCAATAAAACAGCAATGACATGAGTTACAAGATATGATCATTTAATTGCTGATTATCTCTCAGTACAGAAATATTTTCCTTTTTAACATTCGTTCTGTAATTATAGTTGGCAGCATTGTCTTGAAGTGGCATTAAAAGAAATTTCCGGAGTTTAGCAGTGAAACTGCCCACCAGCTTCCCTCAGATAACATTAGTAAGCAAACATGCCATCTTTGTACGATAAACTTTCACAAGACAAATAAATAGCATTCATTTAAATGTAGCACACCAAATTAACGCAAACATTCGAACAAAGAGAATGGGAGAAAATGTGGCAGATATGAATTTTTTTTTTTTGGATTTAAAAAAAAAAAAAAAAAAAAAGAAAAGACATCAGCTTGACTGCTCAACAGAGAAATGATCTGAAGTAGTAAAAAACAAGTGCCCCGAGCTTGACTATCTTAGCAGACACAACACAAAGCAGACGTTCTCCACAGAGCAGCGTTTCACCGCCTGGTTTAATCACAAGTGTTCTCACTGTGTGCTTTAGTTGCAGTTACAAACTACACTGATAAGCGAAAGCGGTTTCCGTTTAATTTCCCTTGCCTGATTTTCCAATTAAGAAAGAAGGAAAAGCAGACAAGTGAAAGATTTCCACACAAGTCACATTAAAATGTTGTATTTTTCTATGAATTCCTTTTGTTTCTCAATGCTCTAATGTACAGTGTTACCAAATAGTTGTTTTCTTTTCAGATGTGCTTACAGGATTTTTCTGGAGAGATTATGAAACAATGTTTGCCAGTCCGGCTTAATACCATGAGACTAAAATAAACCTAACGTCAGATTTTAAAAAAGGAGATCAGACCCTCTCATCCAGTCCTGATTATGTAATTATCATGTATGTGTACATGAAACATTATTGCCTGTCAGGAAAATGCAAAAAAAACACAAGCTTGGATTTATCTGCAAACCTGAACAAAGCCAAGCTTGCTCCACAGATCGGACCAAAACCTGCAGTTACACACATAAAAGTAAATCTACCATCCTTTGAAACAAACACACTAATGAGAATTAAATGTTGTTTTTAAAAAAAAATGTAAAAAGAAAAACAAAACAAAATAAATAAGACAATCAAAAGGACAAACTCAAAATTTGGCAGTTATGCACAATGTCATCTTGTAAACAAAACATAATCACACGGGGAGAGAACGGTCCCGAAATTCTCCTTGTCATCAGGGATCACTGGAGGCAGTGGCTCCATCATTCAGGAGGAAGTGGAATACTGTTTATACTGTACTGATGTCCTCTGCCCTCGACAGTCAGGCTGTTATTCTCTCCAGCTCCTCCCACCGTCAGCTACAACTTGGCTAAATAAACTAAGGGCGATCGAGGGGGCCCTCTGCAGACTACAGAGGTGAATATTCAACGGGCCCATTTACAACTTGATACATGCAAAGATAATTTTTTTTTCTTTCCTCCCTTGTTGAACAGACTACCGGATCCTGGTGAATAGGTTCAGCACTGAGACCGATTCCTAGAAGAAGGAGGGTGACAGAGAAAGGAAGTAAAAACAATATCACAGACAGCAAATTCAAGAGAATGTGAGAAATATAAAGTGATAAAAATCCGTACCTTAGTGGATCTCATCTTACTAAAGACGTTCCAAAACCTAAGTGTTTCATCTCCGGCCCCCGTCACAATGGCCTCCCCGTCAGGTGACATGGCCTGCACAAAACTCATTATTACACACTGAATACACAGAACTGAAATTCATTATGATCAAACTAGCAATCAGGAGTATGAATGAGTAGTGATTTGAGTTCGCCTCTAGCTGGGGTGGCTTTCTTTGAGATGTGCTCTGAGGACACAAGGTGATGCTTAATAAATAAAACCTTATAAAAGTGAGTATGTAAGTAGGTTTATGTTGTCTTGAAGAGAGCACATTTTTCTTTTTGGAACTAAATTTTGTTGTATTTTCCACCAAAAAGAATCATAGTTAGCATCAGTTTTGGTTTACTATTGTAGCTTTGAAGTCATTTTGAGGCAATCTTTAGCATACAGATGTATATACTGACCAGGTAAAGTACTCTGTAGGAGTGTCCCGTAAGTTTGGCCACTTGAGTTAAAGAGGGATACTTCCACACCAGGATCTGGTTCTGGGAATAACCGTGTGTGCTGACCTGCAGAAGACAAACAGGGTTTTTCCAAACATTTACAACACAAGACTTGAAGCAGCGTTCATTGTTAAGGACAGGAGGGAAAGCAGGCGTACTTTATTACTACAAATAGGAATCCTTATGGCTGCATACATACATATAAAGCTGAATTCCTACTATGTGACAGTTACATAAAAACTACAAGAGCACACCACATTACAAGAATATCATCCATTAACATAATCAACTGTGGAGAACTTGAAGCCATGTCAGTCCATATCTGTATAGAGAGATGTATTTAGGCTTCAACAACTGAAAAAAAGGGAATAAAACAGTTTTTCTCAGTCAAAAGTGAAATAATACTCCTTCAATTCAACACATCAAAATTGGGTTTTATTTAGATCCACAATCTTTTTGGATAGCAAGCAAGTCACCAACACATAAGTCTGATCTCAGTATTGGTCCGCATTTAAAAACGGAAACATGTATTTTATTTGACATCGGCGCCGTCCAGTCAAAGACTTATGGTGACTCACCAGTTCGTTGGTGTGCTTGGACCAGGCCAGGTTGCAGACCTGAGATCCAGTGTCGGTGCACTGCAGGGGCTGGCCAGTCAGAGTGTTCCAGAAGCGGATGCAGCGATCGGCGGTGCCGCCTCCAGACGCCAACAGGCCGTGCTGGTGAGGAGACCAGGCGATGGCCTTCACTGCAGCCAAGTGCTCTGTGTACTGCTGCACTGGGAGGACGCTCGAGTGGTTCCACACGAGCAACTGCAGATAGCAAATTTAAGGCAATGTGAGGATAGCAGGCACAGAAATAAGTAAACAGGGATTTTTTGGGGGAGAAAACTGATCCTGGCAGCTGACAGAGGTACCAGTGAAAGTCTCCGTGGGCATACCTTGTTATCATTTCCACCTGAGGCTAGCAGCTGGTGGTCTGTGCTCCACTTTAGCCCACAGACTTCCTGTCGGTGTCCTTGGAGACGGCGCTCTGACTGGAGAGGTGGAGCTCTGATGTCCCGCTGTAGGATCACCCGATCACGACTCCCAGACGACAGCTGGTCCGCATTCCACGCCAAAGCACCTGGCAGCGAAGAACGAAAGGCACATCAAAGGGGAGATGATTCACCGACCGTGAATGAGAGACGTTGCTAAACAACTGCGTGAAAATGAATGAAGTTTGTGATAGTTTAACTACGCAACGTTGTCCGCCTCCATCTCCCCAGACTCTTGACTCACCCACTCTGGCCGTGTGTCCTTCTAGTACAGAGAGCTTCTTCCCTGCGGCTGCATCCCAGATCTGTACATAGCCTTTATGAGTACCCACTGCTACCAGGTTACCCTGAAAATGGAAAGCACACTTTGAATATCACGCTGACGTATGTGTCTAATTGCATGACAGCGGAGAGAGCTCACAAAATCATTTACAACAACAAATAAAACAGGCTAAAACCTGAAACACAGATATTTATAATGTCACCATTTATGGGTTCTCTGAGCTGCAAGGCGGAAGCTTAAAAATAGATTCATTTATGTTTTTAAAGGTTAAAGCAGAGCCTGCACATCAAAATTGCATTTGCATTTTTATTGAATATCAAGTAGCAACCCTGGTCCATGGTGGATTTTCAATGGTCAAACTAAATGAGTCAACTGATTACTTAAAAAAAAAAAGAACAAAATGTTTATATTCAGGCTTAACTATTGCCTCATTTATAAATTTTTTTTTGTTGTCAAGATGACAAAAAAAACTTACCCTCTCCGACCAGCCCACTGAGGTAACAGAGTCTCCCTCTACAGAAAGGTCACAAAGACGTGTCACCTAAAGAGATGAAGGGGAAACAGTAAAAAAAAAAAAGGAGAGGGATTGATATGGACATCCAGGAGGCACTTCAATCACATCCTGCCTATAAATATGTATGACACACAAGCAGTGAAACATTTAATCGACAGATCTAATGTGATTAGAAACACTGTCTGATTGAGAATCAGAATAGTTTTTTTCAGTTCACACACACCTGGCTGGTACAGGCACTCCACAGGTATACACAGGTACCCAGTCCAACACTGAGCACATTCAGAGAGGACCAGTCCACTAAGTTGAGGTAGAAGTCATCTTGAAGCTCTGGAGCATCCAGAACTTTGAAAGGAATTTTGGAAATCTTGCGTGTAGGTTTTCTTGGAGACCGTAGCAGCTTCTGGCTGCAACGCACAATGAAATTTATTAGGACATTTTATTTGAATCTCAAAAAAATGAAACAACATTTAATGAAAGGCAGGAAAAAGTATATTACCTGTTGCTACTGACAGGTGACAGAGAATATGGCGACACTGTGTTTCCATCCTCCTCTGGCAGAGCCCTCTTGGTACTCACAGAATACTGCAAAATACAAACAGATGATGAGCACGTCCCTCATAAAAGGCAGAATGAATACGTCTTACAGATATGTCATCTGGTTTTACACTAAAAAGGCTCCTCTTGGCAGGAGTAGACGGCTGCAGGCGACGATCTTCTGACTGGGGGTCCTGGACTTTCTCAATGCCTGCTCCTAGCAGCTCGTTCTTTAGCAGAGCTGAGTAGGCCAGGCCATCCGCTGAAGACAGACGAAGGGACAGAGGGGGAAATCAAACCAGGCTGTGTAAGTGGTTAAGCTAAAAACGCTGTGCTCCCTCTGCAATTTCTCAGCTCTTGCTCCAATCTCTCAAGATCAGGGAGAATTATTTCACTACGATTTGTTTAGTCCTTATCTCCAGTTTCCATGAGCTTGCCCAGGCTCAGCAAACAAGAGAAGGTCAAATTATAAAGTTTGACTGGAGCAGACACAGATACCTCTGGATATAAGCTGAAAAATGGAAAAAATTCACACTAAAAGTACTGCTACAACAGAGAGGAACAACCATCTGTGGAGCTGAGAATCAAAGGGAAAGTCAAGGCACATCACTATCATGATAACTCATCTGTGATAGCTAAGGTGTATTAATGCAGAATGTCCAGTTTACTTCAGCAACACAGTTCTGACAAACTAAACAGTAAAACAAGGCCAATATCTGAACGTATAAAGAGAAACAGGAAACTGAACCCCCAACCAATTCAGGTACAAAATTAGAGAAAGACGCACAAAGACACATTTTACAAACAGAGATTTCACTCGTCTCCAGCAGCGTTTAATGACAGGTGGAGCTGTGGTCAGCTCTGCTACCTAGTACGGCCACAGCAATGAAGCTCAGCGCAGGTAAACCCTGCTGTGAGGCTGCAGAGGAAATTTATGTTACCATGGTTCAGGGCAGCACAACATGGCTATAATGGACCAACCCGGGCTAGTGGGGAAAAACTCAATTTATGGAGGAAGGATGATGCATTACCTTTGTTGCTGTCGGTGGTGCCATCTTTGGTTTTCCTGTTTTGATTGTGGGACTTTTCAATTTCCTGTGTCAGAAAAAAAATTCGGAAATGATTCTTCTCAACCCAATATGTAAACTTGATGTGTAAAAGCACTTACAGAAAAAAAAAAAAAAAAGAAAAACGGAAAGAAGCATTCTAAAGGATTACAACACTTTGATCTTGAGAACATTGCTCTTTTGGCAGGACTGACAGCGGAGTCCTGGATGAGTTGCAGCAGACTCACATTAATGCGGTGGAAGTTGACACTCCAGTTGGCTCCAGCCCGGGAGGGAATGAAGCGATCACCATGCTTGCTAGGGGAGGACAGTGGGGAGCTGGTGGGTGTCAGAGATCGCACCGCTCCTACAGCTTTCTACACGAAGGAAGAGAGGAGAGAGCATTTTCTGACTGGAGGCCAGACGCAAGCAAGTCTTGGACAGTGATTTGAAAACTTGATAACAAAGCAGGAGGATAATTTAGGTGGCAGATGGTGCATTTGTTTGAGCTGTTAATGACAGGAGGCAGCATTCACAAAACCCAGTCATTTGGCCGGTAAGGTCTTGTTTTCGCTCAACACCCGTGACACTGTCAAATGACTTGCCTGTTAACCCTCTGAACCCCGAAACCCGCCAGCTTAACATCGTGTCACCTACCAAAATCACTGTGTTCTACATTCTATCATTTAAAATTTACCAAACATGAACTGTTGCTCTAACTAGATTCTGTAAAAAAAATAAAATAAAAGGCTACACTCAGTAATACAGCTTTTAAGCCATTCGTGACTGAGCTGCGACCACAGTCACATAGGAAACTTTTCTGGGGCTTTTTTGGCTGAACTGTGTGGAGAAAGAGTTTTGTTGATCATTTATTCACGTAATCTGTCTTGTCCATTATTTACTTATGCAATCTGTGTGGTCATTATTTATAGACATGCGTGGGTTTTAATTACTCGTATGCTTGTGTTTTGCTGATGCTCAGTCATAAGTCCAGTCAATGTTTTACTAACATATATACATTAGCCTCTTGCTGTATTCTCAACACTCTGGAGACAAAGAAAGAGGCAAAAACATGGTTCATGGATCATGTAAATCAATTAAAACTGGCAGACTAAGGAAACACACCAACGTGAGACCCATTAAATTAAATCTGTGTCAGCATTACAAGAAGTTTGTTATGTGGGCGACAACTCATATAAAGTGGACCATTTGAATTTGGCCGCGGTGTGACTGTTGAATGATCCAGAGGAATGTTGCTTATGGGAGAAAAATACATAAAGCTTGTTTCCAGAGGAACAGGCAACTCATATGTGTTATTGCAAATATTTCCATTAAAATGTATTTAAAAAGCTTGTTGAATGAGGAGTGGCACTAATTCGATGGTTGACTGGGTACGCTTGCACAGGTGAATCCAATAGAACCCAGAAAGGACGCTCTTCTGTTTGCAAGTCATTACTCAAAATCTGAAATTTCCATAACAAAGTGTCAGGGTTGAGCTGTTTCCATAGAAGAGCAGGACTTTAAACTGCAATAAAAATAATCCCACAGAAAGCAAAATCTGGCAGGGGCAAAAAAAAAAAACAGCCAGAAACTGCTTAGGATTCAGAAGGTTGAACCATTTTCTCTTTTAACACAGAGAGTAACGCCCTCTCCTCCCAAATTAAGTCCTTTGCTTGTTTACAAGTTAATAACTGTCTTTAGATGGAGCTATGATCATTCTATAGTCACCATAATGGCCTAATCGTACTATTCACACAGCTTCAGGTGCAAGACTTAACTGTCTGTTCTTTACAGTCTTGACTAGATGAGGCGATTTTTTTTGGGAGCAAGTGATTTAAGAGCAGCTATTTTAAGTACAAGGACAGTGACGGAAGAGACAAATATAAAAACAAAAAGCATCAAGGGCGTGAATATTTACTTACTATGGGGCTTGCATTCTCATTCTGGATATTGATCTGTCTGAGCAACCTGCACTCATAGTCCTGATCCATGATGCCTGAAAACAGGATAATAAAACAATAAAATTATACCACAAACAAAACATACAAAAACATAAACGGATTATCAAAACATTGTTAGCAATTATGTGAAGAGCATTAACCAATACTGTTTAAGCAATACAGTAATCTGACATCACACAATGTATCACGTATTTGCTGTTCGGCAGAGAAACCAGAAACAATTCCGTAGATATTAACCGCGTTTACCTGGATGCTAATAAAAAGACAAAGTCAACAGTCACCAACAGAACGCAGATAAGCGTCGCTTTACGGTCGTAAATTAAGCAACACAACTCGAACACAGTCCACAGCTTTAAAACCCTCCAAAAAGAGTACAAAGGAAACCCCAGTGCGTATTTAAACTTTAGACTCGACTGTTTATTTCTCATTAAATCTGTTGACAATGACAGTAGTTACAGTGTACCTGATCAGCTGCGGCTGGGCTCAGTCTAACATGCTAACAACAGCACTTCAATTATCTTTGTGAAAACTAGAAATTCGTGGCTATAGAATCATTATAGCAGCAGGCATTTACTTGTATGTTCCACGAAACAAGAACAGTCGTGGTGGCTGTCGCTGATCTATAATCGTAGCAGTGAAATGAATCAAAAACCAAATAATCCAATTACCCAGAACACAGAGCTATGCTAATGCTAACGCTAGCTCAGCTGGCTGACCTAACGTAAGATAAGCTAGCTGTCCGGCTAATGCACTGGTAATATTGTTTGTTCACAATCTTCACGGGATTTAACTCTTACCTCTCCCCGATAAGCCCTTCCCCTTCGCGCGTTGTTAAATGACTTTCCTTGGCGGTTCCAATTCTGGTGGAATTGTTTCGTTTTATGTTTTTTACGTTTAAAAAGAAAACATACAAAATACAAATGTTTTCTTTTGCCGAGCATTCAATTTGGGTTCGCTAAGCACCACGGGAAGGACGTGACGTCGCTGTTTTTGAATCACACATTTGGCGTTGCTAAGGAAACGTGTCACACACAGCGCCTCCTCTGCTCCCTGCTGTTAAACATTGTAGCAGTCACTACTGTGACTGTATGTTAGCACCACAGACTGTATGCTAGCACCATAGACTGTATGTTAGCAGCACAGACTGTATGTTAGCACCCTAGACTGTGTTAGCACCATAGACTGCATTCTAGTA
>NW_007578696.1:40320-41018 GCF_000690725.1 Stegastes partitus
AGCACCATAGACCTAGGTTAGCACCATAGATTCCAGTTAGTAGCAAAGACTGTATTTTAGCACCATAGACTGTGGCTTAGTACTATAGACTTTAGGTTAGCACCACAGACTCTATGTAAGGACCTTCAAATAAGATTTTACAATAGCACCATTAACTATTTGTTGGTACCTTGGCACCACAGACTGTATATTAGTGCTGCAGACTGTATGTTAGCACTATAGATTGTATGCTAGCACCATATACTGTACATTACCAGCAACGAATGTTAGCCGCACAGACTACATGTCAGCATCATAAACAATATGTTCGCAATGTAGACTGTATGTTAGTATGACAGACTGTATGTTAGCTACATAGACAATACTATAGCAGCACTGCTTGACTTTTTTAGCAATACAAACTGTGTGTTACCAATGTAAATTGTAAATCTACTACTACTTAGCACTGTACTCAGTGTTAGCAACATAGACTGTAAGGAGAGCACAGCCCTGTGGATTCATGCTAACTCTGCTCACCAAAGTATGTAAAGCACAGATTGTTAACATGCTGAATAGCACACACCTACATATGAGTGACAGCAGTTTGGGTCTTGTTAAAGATAAATGTCAAAGCCCACAAATAAACAATATAACATACCAATATTTTAGCTGTTTATTCCTTATCTTTATAAAGTGTCAACATAATTGTACATTTTTTT
>NW_007578696.1:42118-70059 GCF_000690725.1 Stegastes partitus
TATGGGTTTGTTACATACAAATCCCCGGAAGTCTAAATCTGTGTTTGTGAGACTGTCATCGGTACACTACAGTTTCAAGGTGAAAGCATTCCCCCATGATGTCGACTGCCTTCTTATATGATCTACGAAAAATACAACACAGATATGTTAAGGAGGTTTAAAAAAACAAAACAAACTTGATTTACATCAGAAGGATCTTTAAAAGTAACATGTTGATTAAACAGATGACAGACTGCATGAATTTACAGTGTCGTTCAAATGGCTTTATTAGTATAAAAAGAGATGCCAGTGAAACAGGTGTAATATTACTACGTAAAAACAGACTAAACACATTCCATGTGCAAAAATTAAAATGAAGACACATTCAATGACATATGCTCTTTGTAGGAAGATTCTTGACTCATGACATAAACATTTCACCAATTTGCTGTCGACAACGAACCCTTACAATGAATACAGCTGAGAGCAAACTTTCTTTGCTGAAACTCTGCAAATGTTGGTGTGATATTGTCAGAATCATATCAAGAGCCTGGTTTTCCAACATGGTCCAACAGCTTACCTAAAGGAATCTGATTCAAAGTGCCTCAGAAAGAGTACAGTAGCTTCAAGTAAATTGCTGTAATTACTATTTTTTTTAAAAAGAGAAAGAAAAGAAAAACCCTCAACACCCAGAAGTATGTGCAAAAGTATAGATTTTTTTTTTAACTAAACAGTTTAAATGGGCTACATGATAAATACACATTGGGACAGCTGAAAATGTGTTTTTCTCAAAAAACTGAGCAAATATGTGGCTCAAGTCAGCAGATCAAAGGGCTCATGTAGTTCAAATCAGGACAGTAACGCTGCCAAAGATTTTCCAAAGTAGGCAGGGTATTAATTGTAAGCTTCTTCAAACAGGTTAATGCACCCTGTTTGAGATGAGATTAACACTGGTTTACACCAACGTTCATATGTCCTGCGCTCACTCTTGTTAAATGCAATTGTGCTCATATTACAAATGGTCCTGGAGACGGCCGAACAATTATTGATTTCAAATCAAAATTGAAACAATGCAATTTGCGAATTGCAAAGGCTACAATTTACATTACCAGTACGCAGCACATCTGACCCAGGATTGAAATGGTTACATCAGTGCCTTTACAAATTCATGCTGTCCTCCTTGTATGACACTAACGCTATGGGGGGTGTCTCATGTGGTAATGCTCATTCACATGTTTTAAATCTGGTACAAAGTGATATTCAACTTTGTCAGAAAAAAAGTCACAATTAGATATTTTCCCCTAATCATTAAACCCCAGTCCTGAAGCTGTGAAACATTGTCCAAGTATACAGCATGTCCAGTACAAAACACACGATAAAACAGGTTTATACTGACAATTGATTAATGAAGGCAAAAGTTTGAAAATGGTATGTAAAATTCCCCAGAGCCAAAAATAAGACAGTGTTGAGTTTTCCAAAGCCCTGCATAACCTGTGATGACTGACAGTGACACAGGAGGAATAATCTGAGTTGTAGCTTTGCTTGGCCTCAGAAACCTGAGGCGACACTAAACGCATTTATTGCAGGACAGTAAAGACCTAAAAAGCTAGAGTGTAGATGCTAATTGTGTGGGTTTTCAAACCAGTGTGGAGTGAATGCAGGAATGGCAGAGTGAACTAAAATGAAATTGTAGTATATCTGGACACAGGACGCCGGTCTACAGGGAGGAGGTATCTCGAGGCATAAGTTGCAGACCGTTGCTGACCTGGAAGCGAGTTTCATCTGATATACCGTATTGCTCCAAGGGATCCTGTGGAGAAAAGCAGGTGGTGAGAACAGACAAAAAAAAACAGCACACAGAGTAAATTCACTGTTACTGAAGGAGGTTGGTTCACCAAAATCACACACCAAGATAACAAGGAAGTATTTTATTCTCAGTGGTGTCAGTGAACTTTCCCCACTGGGGGACCAATAAAGTTATCTTTATCTTTATCTTCTCATGCTTAAGGTCTGGCTTTGATCTAAATTTCCAAGACGTCTGCCGTCACTCTAGCACAGGACGTGATTTCAGTTGTCACTCTTACTACTCTGACTATTTACATTTATCATCACCCCGTTCAAAGGCTCAAGAAAGAATTGTCAAAGAACATCCTGAAGAATCATCCTGAGTGACCAGGCAGTGAAGATGCAGCGATAGTTGGAATTTTTCTGTCACATGTCCTTCAGTGTGCTAACAATGACCTTACATTGCAGCAGAGCTCTGGCAACGCTGCCGAAACACACCTCAGCTGCCTTCCTTCATTTACCAACCCTGCTATCTTCGACAGATATTATGCACTTCAACGTCTGAGCACGGCACAGAACCCTGCCAGTGTAATCCACACTGTAAGCGTTCCCGTGGTGTGACACAGTTGATTAGAAGCATCATCTGTGTGGCATTTAGTGCGCTGACATGCTGCAGTGAGGGGGTCTCACCTTCCCAGTGAGCCTGTGGATTTCAGTCCGATAGAATATAAGGTTCTTCCTCATGAACTCATAACTGCAAGAGATGAGACAATAAATGCATTTAGGTGGATAATAAGCTTCGAGAACAACACAGTGAAGATTAGGGCTGTAACGGTCGTGTCATTTCAGTCGACAATTAAATGTCATTCAAATAACTGTGTTTAATTATTTGCCCTTTTCTACTCATATTATGCTTCTATAACAGTAGAAGCCTAATAATAGTTTGACAGCCTGGTTTTTTTCTGCTTCTGTCACATTTCTACTCACAGTTGGATAATTCTTTACTGCAATAAAGGGTCATTACAAAGTCTTACACCTCTATAGAAACAGAAGGTTAGAAGTAGAAAGAACTCAACAATGGCTTTTGCACAGTATAACAAAGTCATAACGCCATAAATTGAAAAATTGAAGAAAAAACAACTATTGAATTTCTTAGATTATTTATTTCAGGAAGAATAAGAGAACATCAACTCAACATCCACAATATTTTTCCAGTTGCCCACAGGTGTTACCAATACTGGAAAAATAATGGGAGCTCCACATACTGTATATATTTTACTACTTAGATTTTTAATGTTTTCATACTTGTATTTTACCTACATGTTCCCATCTGCTATGTGAAAACATTGTGTGCAGGTCAGGAAAGTAGTCCCTGAATTTTTGCCACATCTGTACATTGCAGCAGAGTCACAAATGACTTTTGAATTAATGCAAACACTTTATTTTAGGCAAATTTTCAAATGAGACATGTTGAATAAAGGGATTTTTTTTTAACTACCATGATTTTAATCTTATATTTGACCATTTTTTTTTCTGATGGAAAAGCATATTACAGATGAGTAGTTGAAAAGTAGTAGAAAGTCTAGAATTTGATTTTTTTTTTCCTCTCTCTCTCTTTCAGTTTCTGGCTCTGATAAATGGTGTAATTTTGGTGAATTTTAAAGCGATAACATGCCTCAACTGTTGGTAGCTCTAATTCTAAACTCAAGTGCTATTAAATCACAGCTGAAAAAGAGGGCACAAGGATATGACATCATTAAAAAACCACCAGTCAAAACCCGATCTGACAAATGATGTGGAAATAGTGATGGTAATATAATATTTCTGCTAGTTTCGTACAAGTAAATGGAAATGATTCTTATAATGACTACGCAAAATGGTCACGGTAGGCTGAAATGATCCCGATCAAGTGATTATGTAAAAGTTGTAAGCGAGCTAGCTGGAACTAGACTTTTATCAGCAAGTCTTTTTTTGTGTGTTTTGATTTTTTTCAACCAGCCTTTATGAGTTAAATACTGTCCTAATACAGAACATCCTGGCATATGTGCAAAATTAAAGCGTCATTTCCACCCAGAAAGCACTCAGTGAGCTTTGGCTGTGTGTTGGTTGTCGACTGTTGCTGAGCTTCGCTGAACCATGCTAGCCAGATCAGCGCAGCTCACTTAGCAGCATGATCAGAAAACACAAATGAGAACCGCTAAGATCCTTCATTTAATCTCCTGTTTGGGAGCATTGTGTTTTCCAAGTAAGCTTGAACACAGCACCAGGGAAAGTAGTGATGGATCAGCTGAAAGCCACTCAGCAGAACTCACACTGCTGACATTGTGCATATGGAAAAAGCAAAATCATTTGTAACGGATTCACCCATGTGAGTCTATTACCGGCGGCTAAAACACAACTTCTGGAACAAGTTGCTCTCACCACAGTATTCGTATTGCATCCAACAGCAGATATAGACAGGCAACAGATAAGTGAACACACTCAGCTGTAGAGAACACAGTCCTTCACATGACCACAGCTTTGTAATTAAGTTGGAACAATACTGACACAATGTCTTTTTCATTTCGACTTAATGGTCACATGCAGAAAACACTATGGCTCAGTGTTTACTTGTCTACATTTTTAAAAATGTATGGAAGTCAACTTTATTTTTGTTTGCAATTATTTGTACTTTTAATAGATACATAATGTAATATATAAGATGTCAAAAGCACAGATGGATGAGCTTCTCAATCTTGCACCTCCAGTAACTTCTTAAATTGCACGGCTTGACCAACATCCATGTAACAGCAACATATTCTGACACGCTTCTAGCTGATAGATGACAACATCACAAAGTGGTTTTTTGACATTTCTGAGTTATTTTTTCTCAGTTCATGAACTCATCATTGATAGGTCTTTGAGCAACCCTTTATGTCCGATGTAATGAGAGGGAGAAAAAAAACTAATCAGTCCTACCTCGCTTTGATGATGGAGTCTATCCACTCCCCACACTGCTCCTCAGAGTCACACTCAAACAGATACTTCCTCTCTGCTTCATCCAGAAACGCTACGTAGACAAACACATGGCGTTAACTTAAATACACATGAAGCAAAGCACAAACACAAACGTTAACATAACGTCATAAGAAATGGGCTTTGCCTTGCTGTTCAGTTACATGTTAAGTGCAGTTTAAATGGTGTCAGCACAGACATGTAAACTCACTGATCTTTACTGTCTGACAAAACCTGAAACCAGCCATGAGGTGAGACAATGTGCGTTAATTTAGTGGTTGATGGATTATTATTATTATTTTAATTGATTCCCAATAAAATAAGTCAAATATAGAAATTTGCCCCTGCCTTCGCCCTAAGTCAGCTGGGATAGGCTCCAGCCCCCCCGCGACCCTAGTGAGGATTAAGCGGTGTATAGATAATGGATGGATGGATAGAAATTTGCTATATTGGTTCTGATGCAGCTCTCTCTCTATAAATTCCTCTCATTTCACTATTTTCAGTCTGCTTGTCTCTTATGTCTTCTGTCCTCCTGCCGGTGACTCATCTTGTCGTGCAATCACTGAGGATGTCTGAGGAGGTCTGAGCTATGAGCGACGATGCACAGGTACGTCCTCGATGCATTGTCGATGGAGATTTTTCCGCATCCGTGAAATATAAGAGGTGTGACACACAGTTGCAGTAAACAAACCATGTAAGGAGCGGGATTTACAAGGTGCCTGTGTACGCTACATTATTAACGTCACTCAATCAGAGCTGATGTCACATTGTATTTGTACAGTGCTATTTTGTGTGTCACGCCTACTGCATGCTTCACTGTACGTGTGTGTTAAGGGAGGTGTCTGTTGTCACTGCTCTGTGATCTCGAGCCATGTTCCACCTACAGCACTGGTTTACTGGTCACACGTCATGAGCAGTAGCCTACCAACAATCAATGCTGAAAAGCTCTTGTTTAATTAAACTGCTGTAAAACATAAGTTTGGGTCCTTCTGAAATTATGACACCAGGATTTTCATTTTTACTACAAATGAACATCAGTTTCTTGATGCCTATCAGCCCTGAAAAAACAACAACATGGGACCTTTTGGTTAGTTGGTGTCAACTGGAGATCTGTGAGGATGCTCACCAATAGAGAAGGTCTGGCTGTCCTCCTTCTCCACCCGACACTGCTCCAACAGCAAAGCTCCAATTGGCTGACAAAAAAACATAATGACTTAATTTAGATTCAATCTTTTGTTGTCCTTCACAAGTAACGTGTTTCATTAAAACCATGAGGTGCAGGGAAGCTGTGAAACACCTCAAAGAAATGCTGTGTGAATAGATGCAGCATGGACTGGTGTGAAAAAAACTGACTCAACTGACCTCTTCCTCATCTGTCCGGAAATAAAAGAGGAAGTTGACGACGAGTTTGACCAGCCTCTTCTTCACAACTGTGTCACAACGAAAGTGAAATGAGAGCTTGACAACACAGACAGTACAGTGCAGCTGAGTGGCATAAACTTTCTGCTAGCTCTTAGCATTAGCTGCTGCCCAACATTCACAAAATGGAAAGTAGTAAACCCGCCGTACCGTCTCCTTTCTTTGGACCCCTCATGCCCAGTTCAGCTGCCATCTCTGAGGGCTGGCGGCTCAGAGACACCAGCTCCTTCTCGTTGAAACGCATCACGGCCACTGACGCAGATACACACCGTTTGGACGCAGACGGACACTGTGGCTACGGTTGACCCGTTTCCCCGACAGAAAACATGACAATAGCGCTGGCTAACAGTAGTGAAATGTGTCGTTTGTACCGTCCGGTTCGCTGCTTCGTTATCTGATGTCGTCGAAATGTGACGGAGGGTCTTTGGTCATTTCTGCGCTCGAGTGAATACGGTGTTCTCCTTCATGCTACACACCGGACACACACACACTCTCCTCTCGGTTTGGCAGTAGCAATACTCCTCGCTGGTAAGTGTACGGTGGCCGGTGAGGCTCAAACGAGGCGGGCAGCTTTATCAATAGTGAATCGCAGTTGCATCAGGAGAGATAGATTCATAACTATAATAGATATTTATAAATAAAACAAAGACAAAAAGCTATCTAAAAATATAACATAATAGAATCTCTAGGGAGATAATGGTTATCGCCTGTTTGGCTGTTGAGGGTCAGTCCAGGAGGTGGCGATAGCAAGTTTGAAGAAGAAGGAAAAAAATACCCGAAGAAGTCAATGACGCATGCGCAACACGTAACTATATTTGCGTGCGCCTGACGTTGAGGAGTTGGTGAGTGTTTTGAACAATATCTCGTTATTTCAACCTTTTCGTTTTCACAAGTATCTAATGTTATTACATACACGGATCTAGCGTTATTTCCTTTGTAGTTTGGTCATTTATGTTCATTATAAGCCATGTGTTACTAGCTGGAAACACCTTTAGCTTAGCAGTAGCATTGCCACAATGCATTCAGTAGCTAACATTACTCTATGCTAACATGCTAACTGGACGTTGGAGGGATCATTCATTAAAGTCTATTCGTTTTGGAGTGGTATATATTTTCCTTTTGTGCCGTTTGGATTTATTTCAAGTAAATCAGAAATATTTGCCTACGTGAATGTATATTGTGGTGTACCCTCTCAGTCATTACACTGCTGGCTTGCAAGGGAAGTGAGCGTATAGACATTTGGGTCAAGAGGGGTTTGAAGATGTGTTGTTTTTAAAGAATGAACTACAACCCAGACCTGTTGCAGTGTCGAAGTTTATATAATGTGTATGTGTAAGGCTTGCTATATAGCTGAAAATATATCACTGTGAAATGTTTTATTTCAGTCGATATTGATAATTATATCTAATTTCTTCTAATATCAACCTGTTAGAAAAAATATGTTTCATTATAATTTGGACCACCATACTTTGAATTCAGCAAGTTAGCCTGTGCATTTAGATACACGTATAGCAACTTTAATGTTAAAATAACAGTGGTAAACACACACATCAGTAGTACCCACTCAAAAAATAAATAAGGACAAAGGAATCATCTCACCTTGATAGTCAATAAGTGAACAAAGCAAATAAAATGTGGAAATGCAGAGAGGGTGACGAGGGAGGGTGCGTTGCTTAGGTGGATGGGCAACCATCGGTTGCTGCTGGCCACAGCCTCCTCTAGGTGAGGTCTGCAAGGGTGAACAGGGGTGGCGGGAGGCCCAGGCAGCTGGGGATGAGTACACTTTGGAACGTCTGCCTGAATGCCATGGGAAAGTGTTGAAACGCAAGGGGCCTTCACTGTGTCAGCACATGATAGGCTGTTTATGAGCCAGGGAGGAAGCATGCTTGGGATTTGTTCATGCAACTAAACTTTGTTTTCTTTATGTGCTGTCACAGTGGATCGCACCAAATACATTTAAGTGAAGCTATCAAGCATTCTTTTGAACAGTTATCTCCTTGCAATTGATGAAGTGTCTATTGTCTGTACATCGTTCTATTGTTTTATGTTCCAGGCCGAACACAGGGTATACAATGAATGAACATAAGTCAAGAATCTAGTTTGTTATTTAAGCAATAAAAAAATCAATTTGAATTTACTGTGTCAAGTTAGTAGCATAGATGACACACAAATGGTACTTTAACTCCACCGTGCTGTGCCATAATCTAGACGTACACAATGCAATCATAACAATATATGTTGTTCATTTTTTCCATATTTGACAACTGTTTGTATTTTATTTTTTCTCCCAGATAGGAAGGATCTGTTCGGAGTGCCTGTCCAGTTCTGACTGGATACCCAGGTGTAGGTGAGTCTGCGTGATCGATCCATCACCTTGCAAACATGGATTTCCAGCATCGAGCTGGAGGGAAGACGGGGAGCGGTGGGGTGGCATCTGCCTCTGAGAGTAACAGAGACAGGCGAGAGCGGTTACGTCAGCTGGCCCTGGAGACCATTGACATCAACAAAGACCCCTATTTTATGAAGAATCACTTAGGATCATACGAGTGCAAACTTTGTCTGACACTTCACAACAATGAGGTGAGTAGGCTCATAAGGAAAATGTACTACATTGTGTTGTCTGCACTTGATGGTATTTCAGTGTCTTGTTTCAAAAAGAAAAAATATAAACTGCCCTTTTATGCATTACAGGGCAGCTACTTGGCTCACACGCAAGGAAAGAAACATCAGACCAACTTGTAAGTCCACAACTTGTTGATACTCCAACATGTCACAGACAGAAGTGCAAGAGCTGTTGCTTTTTCTGTTACTTTTTGGTTCTCTTGAAATGATGTTTTTAACGTAACTGTGCACTGAGATGTATTTGTTGTTATGTAAATATGACTGACATAACATCTTTTGGTGAAACTTGCCTGCTTGAATGAAACATGGTACATGCAAAATTCAAGTGCAGTGACTAAGTTGTTCCTCGTGTTTCTAATGCAAGGCAAACAGTACTTGGTTGCTACAGAATGTTTGTTCAGCTCAAACTAACTTTAGCTTTGCTTGCCCCAGCAACAGTGGGGTGTTTTCTGTTTGAATATGTGGCTATTAACAGCCCATGGTATCCATTGTGGGTTTTTTATAAATAAATATCTTAATATTTTGTGTGTTTCAGAGCACGGAGAGCAGCTAAAGAGGCGAAGGAAGCTCCTGCTCAACCAGCTCCAGCGAAAGTTAAAGTTGAAGTCAAGAAGTTTGTCAAAATTGGTCGACCAGGATACAAGGGTAGGCTCGCTGTATTGTTACATATCAGTGCAGTCATTATGTAGTTTGTGATGATCGTAGTTTGACTGCAGATGTATTTTATTTTAATGTGTGGTCAATTTCTTTCTTTTCTTTTCTTTTCTCTTTTATAGTGACCAAACAGAGAGATCCAGAGACTGGACAGCAGTCTTTACTTTTCCAGGTTAGTGCGTTCAGTGAGAATTACTGTGTGAAATGTGTTAAACTGTGGAACAAAAATAAATATGTTCCAAAAACAAAATAGCTGTGTTGTTTTTCTAACTTCTCCATCGCCGCTAATTCAAGCCTGGCAATATACTTCTGACAATGTCCAGTACTCACTGTTTTTTTTGTGGGCATCTATTCTTTATGAGGTGCTGGGTAGCTTGTGATTCACAGCCAAGCAGGTGTTGTTGACAAGTTTGGCTTTGTATTCCACACTTAAATCCCACTTATTTTTGGTTACTTGTTACTCAAATAGTGAATGTAGCTGTGTACTGAAATAGGGTCACAGATACAAAGCAGCACTTCATGCTCTCACCTATAAAGTTCTTTAATGCCACAGTAATGACAAAATGTTAATTCTAGCCATTGTCATCTGACTGTTAAAGACACTTGCTGTAAAACCATTTTCTTATCTCTGTCCTTTAGATTGACTATCCAGAGGTCGCTGAAGGAATTGGACCCAGGCACCGCTTCATGTCTGCCTATGAACAGCGCATCGAGCCCCCTGATCGTCGCTGGCAGTACCTGCTGTTGGCTGCTGAACCGTATGAGACCATAGCCTTCAAAGTGAGTTGGATCTGCACTTTCATTGTGCCTGTACAGTGTAATGGTGGTGTCTGCTGCAATGTTATATCGAATTGTATGCTCTTGTAGGTTCCCAGTAGAGAAATTGATAAAGCAGAAAACCGCTTCTGGACTCACTGGAACAGAGAAACTAAACAGGTATTGATAATATGAAGCTTTAGTAATCACAAAGTCACCCTTTTTCATCAGAAGAAATATGTTACAAGCTTTCTTTTATGTCATTTCCTCTCCCAGTTCTTTCTACAATTCCACTTCAAAATGGAGAAAGCTCTTCCCCCGTCCGGTGGTCCAGCACCTCCTACCAGCGTGAAGCGCCCCCCTCCTCTGATGAGTGGTGTTGGACCTCGCCCACCAAACGACAGTCTGCCTCCTCCCCCACCTGGAGGGATGCCTGTGCCTCCCCTCCCACCTGGTGCACCAGGTGCCCCCCAGATGCCCCCTCAGATGCCCATGCCCCCCATGCCAATGAGGCCGCCCCCTCCAGAGGGCCTTGGAATGTCTAATAATTGATCATCTGTTAGAAATGTATGATTCTGTCATTGTGTGCGATCACACTGCCCTGCCTGTCAGCCACAGTGTCAACCTCCCTTTGGATATTACAGGTATATTCAGTTTAATTATTTCTACAGCTGCTTAAAGTCCCCATTTGTTAGGTTTTTATGCATTTCTTTGGTTTATTTGAACGTGTAGGGCAGTGTGTTGTTGCACCAGTATAAATTTGACCACACTCTTTTGTATTAAAGTCTAGGTTGTGGATATGGAGCTACGACTGGTAGCTCGTCTTTTAAGATGTTTTTGTAATTAAAAGCTGTAGAGAAACAGGAAACGTTTGTGTCTGTGCTTTTGCATCGAATCACACAGAATGATTTATTGACAGTTCCTGCACCATCTAAGCTCAAGGTTACTGATCGGGATAAAAGCTTGAATTAGCTGAAGAGACAACCCTTTAACTAGGCTCTCTGAAGCAGCTCTTAAACAATAAAAAGGCTAAATTGGACAAACGACTGATAATCCTTACTCTTAACCTCTTCAAAGTACATACTGTTGACATTTAGCCAAGCTTGAATGGACACAGTTTATTAGATGTCTTATGTCGCTCAACATCCAAAAAAAAAAAATAACCAAATGATCACATAAACATTTTCAATAAAGCGGTTAAAACAATAAATTTCATTAAATTGCAGTTGCCCTCATCAGTAATCCAAAGCTCCATCACACACAAGTCGCATTTGACCAGGAGAGCAACACAGAGCTGCAACACAACACTGCTGATTCTGTTCTGCCATGTAGCTGTAAGCACACATTGTAGAAGCTCAGTAGTTCTTATTTAGTTTGATGGACAAAATTATGATTTTTAAATAGATGTTACCAAATCACTTCAGCTGAAGAATGTTTAGAAAATACTTTCTATAAAATCCGCCACGCTAGAAAGAATCCACTCATCCTTTTTGAGTCTTTTTCTTCGCTCTCTTTTCTTCCGCTTTCTTATTTTTCTTGGGAACTATCTCATCCTCTCCTTCATCCTCGTCCGCCTCTTCTTCATCTGCTTCTTCTTCTGGGTCTTCCTTTTTAGCTCTCTTTTTTTTGTCTTTGATTTCTTCATCTCTGGCCTTCTTGGCTCTCTTGTCCTTTTGCTTTCCGTCTCTTTGCTTCATGAGTTTTTTGTCTGGCAGTGGCTTGTTTCTGACGCCTCTTGATGATTGTGCTTCTCTCTTCGATTTTCCTTTTTTGACCCGTCCGTCACTATCGTCCTCTTCGTCTTCGTCCTCTTCATCGTCAAGATCTGGAAGCCACCAAAACATGACTTCCCACAAAGATGCTTCAGGCTACAGAGGGGAGAACAGTAATAAAAACTGTTGGATAAGTTCAGCTGTCTATCTTATAATTGGTGGGTTTAAACAACAAAAATCCAAAAAGCGTACAATAAACCACTAAGAAACCCCAGTTTACCTCTGATGGCTGCCCTCTGTGTCTCAGTGGCCCTGACCGTCTCATCGTCAGTCCAACTTCTTCCTCCTCCACCTCTACCATCCCCGGACCCCCACGTAAGGCTTCTGTTTTAGAAAAGAACACTAAGTCACAGCAGCCACATTTTTGAGATCTGAAGTTTGTTGACTCGTTTACTTGCCGTTCAGCTTTTGAAGGCCTGAGGTGAGCACCAGGATGGTGATGGCCACAAACAGACAGCGGTTCAGAGTGACATTCTCCCACGGTTTATCGACGTCAGTCAGATTCTGGATGGACAAGGCTTTGTGCAGAGGGGCTGAAGAAAAGATTTTTTTTTTTAAATGAAGGGAAAACTTGTGGCGACCACATGTTGCATTTAAATGTGACTGCAGAATTGACTCACCTGTTCTAGGAAAGCTGTGTTCTCTGGGTAAAGTCTTGGGTTCTGTTCTCGGTTGCTGTGGAACTGGAGCCGCTTCCTGTTGGAGAAAAACATGTAGCTTACTAGGAAAAGATAATAGGCCTGCCTGCTAGTGCGGCTGTAATTTGTTTTTCAACTAACCTCTTTGATTTTCCTAGTAGGATACATTTCTGGAACAGACAGATGGAGATTTAGTGAAGGAGGGTTTCATAAAACAAAAAACCACAAACAACCATGCTCCCAATCTGGAATTTATGCATCAACATTTTATTCATGAACTCACGTTGGCTGAATATGTGTTTAAAATACAATTCTGCTGTGCCAAAGTTTACAATAAGGCCATTAAAATTAATATCGCCATGCAAGCGACCGTGCCAGACTCTCCTTTGAGACAGTGGTGCTTTGAGCTAAATGCTAAAATTGAGCAGGTAGGCAGTAATGTTTACTATATCAGTGTGGACTAAAGTGGTGGCGAATAAGAACACATTTCCCACTTGGTTGTTTTTAGAGTTTTAAGAGCTCACAAGCTTACTACAGCCCACTGCATAGTGAAGTGCTCCATCCAGCATGGCTCACGTTCATTATCACCGCATCGCCCTCGACCAGGAGTCAGATTTCAGCGGCTCCCTGTGCTGTTGCTCCCAGGTATTTATAGAGTCGTACAATATACATGGTATTTATGTGCCGGCATTACAGATTCAGTGTGCTTGTATGTGTGCCGCCACCTGGTCTGCGGATCTGTCGAACAGGCTTCTGTGGAGGAGGTTCTGTTTTCGGTGGCCATAACTCCTCCTCAAATGTCTCATAGCTTTCCTCCATTCCTTCCCTGACAGAGAAAGAGAGAGAGAGAGGGAAGGAGGGAGATGGAAGTAGCTCAACATTAAGATTTTAAATGACAGGAGATTTAGAAACGTGCATGTCAAGCAAGGCCACAGATCAACTTATGGATTGTTGGTATTCTTTAGATGATGCCTTTTCTTGCCTGCTGTTAAGATTTAGCGAGATGATTCAGCAGCTCTTAATGCCATTACAGCTCAACTTATTGGTATTCCTCTTCACTCGGAAGAAAGTTTTTTTTCCCCCCCAGTGTCTCATCAGCATTCAATTTTGGCTGCACAAAATGATACAAGTAAAAGGTCAATTTCTCTACTTTATGAATGAAATTGAAGCAGTTTCCTGACCTTCACATTTACAGATGAATACTGCGAGGCCCTTATGTCTTACATGACATTTCTAAACGGGCACCGAGCTAATGTCCTTGCAGCCCTATAAATAGATGAAGCAATGCCACCGGAAAGACAGATGGATACGCGCCATATAAACACACAAAAACAAAAGGCTTGACATTACTATTATTTCTTTGACTGCTAACCTCTTCTTACGTTCAAGCCTTAACCTTTGACCCCGATTGAAATAAGGACCTACCTGAATCGACATTTGGGCTCCCCTGGGCAGCGACGGGGAAACCTTTGTCACAGAGCCGTTGTTCCTCTTCAGAGATGGCTGCAGAGTCACACACTGAACTTTTTGACAGTCAAGCACAGGTGCTGGGAAATGAAAAAAACAAAAAGCCATTGAGTGTCAGTGAGAGGCGTTGACTGAGGAAAGATTGACATGACCATATCTGATCCAGCTGTCAGATCCCAGAGTTACAATGCATGTATTCCAGAGATTTTATATTTTAAACACTGGTTTTGTTTTTGGGGGGTTTTTTTGGCACTTTTTAAACAGATGTCTAAAAAGTGACACAAATGAAAGACATTTTATTTTAATAGTCACTGTGTGCTTTCTAGTAAAAACACAATGCAAATCCCAAAGGCCACAATTTAAGATACACGTCTTGCAAATGTGTCCGACCCAGTTTTTACACTGTTATGTCAATGCTTTTAAAAATCCACGCCGTTCTCTTTGTGTGACAGTCACGCTCCTGATGGTATCTCATGTGGTAATGCTCCAGCTGCATGCTTTCAATCCATCACATAATGAAAGCTGAAAATGACATCGCAAATCCAATCGCAATTACAATATCTATCTGAAAAATCACAACTAAATATTTTCAGTCAGCCCTAACGCTTTCCAAGTGTTTGATAGAAACAGCTTGGATCTCATGTGGATTATTGACCAGCAGAGAGCGCCACTGTTCTTGGGAGATGGCGTTTGAGGCTCCACAGATGGAGTCGGTGGTCCTGTCAGACGGACTATCCGTCACACAGATTAACAAAGAGGCTGACACATTTCATTTTATGAGCTGACCAACAGCTGCTATATGAAGCACACAACATAAACACAAACATATAGTCTCATAACATTGGGTTTCTGTTGATGCTTCTGTGCATCTTTCCTCATTTTTCCTTCTTTACTCATTGAATGAGACAAGTGAGGACTGTCATACTGTGTGTGTTGCGGAGCCCTGGAGCAAGCTCACCGCTTTACATGATGTCGAGGCCGCTAACGAGAAGCTACGTGAACAGATGTAAAAATGATTGGGTTATATCAGGGTGAGGTGGTTGCAGGCCACCTTTTATGTGGGAGGGGAGAGGAAGTGTTGATAAACAGACTTGTGGCGATGTCGATGACTCATACCTTTGCTGGTGCTCTGCCCAGTTCCAGCTGAATCACACGCGTCGCTGTACCCATCAGTGATCAGAATTGGACATTAGTTCTGTGACCTTTGATGCGAGTAGACTGACCACAAGGAAGCGGGGATGCACCCAGGCTGGTGTCATGTGGCATAATGTACAAACAGTGACACGGCCAACTTGTGTCTGCAGGGAGCCTTGTTTTCTGGCTTTTCATCCAGTGTGAGGTCAAAGTCTAAAGTTGTTCAGTATTTTGGTTTTATGACCAAATACCAGCAAAAAAACTGCCATCTGTTTGTAATGCTTACTAACAAACAGCTTTCAAACACATGAGACAAAGATGGCAAATATGGTGACTATGATACATGCTAAAGATCAACATTTAGCTCAAAATATAGCCTCGGTCTTAGTCTTCTTACTCAACATTTACTCTGAATAGATAAAGAAACGTCTGTCATTTGTATATACTATTCATCTATACCGACATTGTAATAATTACTGTAAAAATGCATCTGATGCTGGTTTTGGAGCATTAACAGAAAGCCCTGTAAAAACTGAAGGTTCAGTTGACAAAGCACAGTTCAGAAAAAGTAACTTGATTTATGCAGTTAAGATAAGATAATACAGAACTTTTTTTGATCCCAAAGAAACGTTTTCTGCCAATAAGTAGAATGGGCAATTCCTGGAGAAACCTGTAGCCATATGCTCAAAGGACACCCACTCCACCACCCTGAGACACAGCCACCACTAAGAAAAACTTCAAGTGACTTTACTTTAAGAGCATTTTTACAGTGTTTCACATTAAAACATGAAATAATTTTCCATTGTTTTCTAAAATATACTTAATAGAGGGCTGCAGGGTGGCGCAGTTGGTAGCACTGTTGCCTCGCAGAGGCCTGTCCAGAGTGTCCCCTGCCTTCACCCTGAGTCAGCTGGGATAGACTCCAGGCTCCCATGACCCTAGTGAGGATTAAGCGGTGTATAGATAATGGATGGATATTTAATGGATCGCAATATGTCACACAGTGTTGCCGATCCATATAAATGTAACTGTTCTTATCCTAAATCCTTTATTAGGTCAACTGTTTTATTGATAGATCTCTATTCTGGATCATAAGTATTGAAAACACTATTTATGTCTGCAATTCATAGTCTGAATATTTTCAAAAAAAACTAAGTGTTGTAATTTACAGGTTGGGTCGTGTTGATTGCAGTGGCAACATTATATAAACAGAGTGTATTATTGGAAAGTTCATTCACAGTGACTAAGCTATAAACCTCATATTCTGCTGTAGAGTGCTGTGATCAATCATACAGCCAGTAACTCTTTACATAAATCACAACTGCGAAAATGCTGGCAACCACAGCTGCTGGTATTTTACTGCAATTTTACAGGAACAGTGTACTTTATCCTGGCATCCGCGCAGGTTGAGGAACCGGAGTGTATGCCGACTGACATGGCAAGAGGCAGAGCACACCCTGGAGAGGTCCCCAGGTCATCACAGAGCTGACATGAGGAGACAAACAAGCTTCTTGTTGAGAAGCGACAGTTAGCCATCTCACCAACGCACTGCCAGTATGGGAAGTATGATTAATAAATACAAAACATACATGTCTGTCTCTAAGTGTAGCCCTGCGATAGACTGGTGACCTGTCCAGGGTGTCCCCTGCCTTCGCCCTAAATCAGCTGGGATAGACTCCAGCCCTAGTGAGGATTAAGTGGTGTATAGATAATGGATGGATGAATGGAATACAAAACATACAGCATTACAGCCAACTTTTCACAACACTTTTTGCAAAAATACTTCATCATAACTAATCAGCTGATGAGGTTAAATCTCTGTTTTCAGTACGAAACAGCAAATGTGACATCTCGATATTTGAAAGTTCTTCAAAGCATTTTCCAAACAGTATGTTCATATCTCTCCCGTGCTGTGATACTAATTTCTAAGCCTGACTGCTGCTGACCTCAACTCCCTCCTTTTTAACCAATGTTTATATTGTTCTCCAAAAATACCATTCATTTTGTAATCCACCAGACTCCAACTGACACTTAAGACACTTTTGGCCTCTTATTGTGTGTGTGTTTTTTTTTTTAAATTATAAAAAGTGTTGAGTTAATTATGCAAATATGTGAGGCTGTGCTCTAGGATCAGTACAGCACACAGGACACATACTGATCACTACAGTGACATTGTGTGTTCTTTTGGAGTTATTCTTGCTTATAATGAGTTCGTCTGCAGGCTTAATTGACCAAATGCACACTCTCACCCTGCTGATTTGTCAGTGCTTATTAGTCCCAAGGATACAGCTTCACTACCAGTTAGAGTGCATCATCTGCGCCAACAGCTCTTTCAGTTGCCGCTGATTGAAAAGTGCATCTGATTTGGATGAATTAATCCGTGCATGAGTCAAAGTGAACCTGCAGATTGAACGTCAAGCAACCTAAGCGCTGTCCTGTTTCTCATTCTCAGCACATCTTGAGGTTAAAAAAGAAAGTGAAACTTTAACAAGTTTAGGCCAAAGTCTTAAAGACTGTTTCAAGGGCAACAGAAGTCTCCTGTGGACACATAGTGGCCAATAAAGTGAGCAAACATTGCTCTCGGACATCTACGTTCCAGATTCAGGCACCAGAGAGATTGGAGCTGGGTGAAGGTTTCTGTCCCGTTTTGTCCTTACATAATGAGGACTGCGCTCAGAGGACAGTTTGACTGTCCAGCACCCAGTGGGAGCTGCTCTGTGCCCTCCCCCATGAATAGCACGGTGGAGCGTGAAGCAGCATTAACTGTCTGGAACCCACAGGCTTACAGTGACTTTAATTAATATTGGAGTTAATTGTTTTTAACTTATTGATTTTCAAGATCCCCTCTGGTGTAGTTATTTACCTCGTTAACATTTCCACATGGTGTGGGTGAGTGTCGCAGAGCATTACCACCTTGAAACTTCAGTGTACTGATGACAGTCTCAAAAACACAGATTCAGACATCTGGGGTTTCGTACATCACAAACCTAAGTGGCCACTGTGTAGCATAGAGCTGCTTTACGGCATTTGAGCACATTTGTGGGTGAGCTGGTGTGCTCAAGCTGCAGCCACTGGGGAGGAGAGAGAAGCAGAGAAGTGCACATTCTAAAAGAAGTGTGGAGTTACATCTAAGCCATTTTAAGGTAGGGTTATCTTAATGGGAAAACTTATAAATATGTAACTTTAATACACAGAGATAAGTTTTATGGGTTTAATCAATAACTTGAGAGGGATTTTAGTGATTTAGTTTCGCTCTGCAGTCATTAGTATCAAAGAAGAGCCACCGTGTCTTTAAAAAGCAAACACTTAAAGTTGATGTTTCCAGAGCTATAAACTGGAGACTTGGATTTACTTCAAAAAAACAGAATATATGACTCGCACTTGACTGCTCTGAGACTTAATATACATAATTGCATCTTGACTCCCTTTAAAAAACATAATTTACTTTTGACTTTAATACATAAATACACAAATTGCAAGCTAAATTCTGAAACACTGTCACCTTGCAAATTGAAGGTCTCCCTTCACTCAAAACGTAGAGTCTTTGAAATTCACGATGCAGAAAGATGCACAACACTTTGCAAAGGTTTTTGGCACTTGTGGAGATGTTTCTCTTTGCTCGGCTTAAATCTAAGTTTACAATGTGTTTGTATGAGCATGACTTTGTCAGCAAACTTCTCAGTAAAGTAAGAGACCTATTAAGTCTTGCAGTTAAAGACAACATAAAGAAAACAGTATTTTAGTCATATTTTCTTGAACACTTTCTCGAGGATCTTCAAGTATTTGGGCCTTCTGCTTGAAAAACAGCATTAATACTGATCTTGAGGTTCAACTCCAGGCCCACGTGATAGCCTTTTACAGAACTTTCCACCACGTCACCTGGTCTTCGTCGGTGGATGGAGCTTTTTCTGTGCTGTTTGTTGTAAGCTGAGTAGCTGCTATGCCCTCATCCATCTCTTTAACTGCTGTCGTTCATGTTGGCTTTAAATTGAAAAGTTGAGTTAAAGCTCACTCTTGACTTATTAACAGCAGTTCAATAAAACATTTCCTGCCCAAAGCTCCACAACTTTGAAAACTCCAGAAAGAGCGAGTGAGATGTTTCTGTCAAAGTATTGACACAGATTTTACAGAAAAATGCTGAGAAATTTTAATGACGAGCATTCAGACCGAAGACTTTTGACTCAACTTGCCCTGACAAAAAAAATGTGATGATATTCGTTTCGACGGACCAAGACTTGACTTGGACTTTTGGTGCAAAAATTCTGGATGTTTATCGAGATGAACGCATTGCAAGAGATGAGGCCTGATCTTGGATGCTGCCGATGCACAGGGTTAAAAGACCGGGTTTGGCTAATGGATGGATAACAGTGAAGCTGAAGCTGGGGGTTGCCAGGCTGCCTGACAGAAGTAGAAAATGATTTAGCCTCTTTTGATCTTTCTGTGTTTTCCAGAAATCTTGTACTTTATTGCTTCCTGCAACACTCTTTATCTGAGTAAAACCTCTACAGAGCAGCATCAGCACTCTTCCAGCTCAAATTATTCACATACAGAGAATGTTTAAAATATATACAGTATGTAGGCATGTGTATTAGTTTAAAAAAAAAGCGCTTAGCGTATAGGATCAGTTAGTCTGAGAGTATTATGAGGCTAAATTACATCCTGGTTTCATGCACTGACACTGGCTTATGTGCTTTACATGTTGCTGATGCTGCAAGAAGACTCCCCTTAGAGACGCTATAATGTATGTGTAGAATAATGTAAATCCATAATATATTACACGTCTCTGATTAAACCATTCTAAAAATGTATTTCTGGCATTTTTATTGTCTCATTACATTTGTCTCTATATGCGATTTTATATAGAATTGTTAATTTCTTTAAAAAAAAAACACACACACACACAGGACTAAACCAGCAGCCTCATTTAGCAGGAAGCCTCACAGGACAACCTGCCTGCCTCCCAGCACAGATATCGGCCTGTGTGTTAAACATCCTCCGGCTCAGATGTGCTGACAGTGTAAAACTTGCATTTGAAGAGGAATGACACTGGATCCACAAGGATTCAGTCATATGTCTCAGCGCAGCTCGCCTTTCACTTTGAATCTCAAAACCAAAGCTTTCATGTTCTCTCGGAGCCACTGTGGGACTCATGTGTTTCTCTGCCACTCTGTATCTCTTCAGGCAGCTCGTCCAGCCTTTGATCTCCCAGAGACCACAACATGTAACTGCCCGCATCACGAGTGCGAGTCCTGCTGGGTTCCGGCGAGGAGTGCGCGCTCCTGTAATCCGGGCCGTGCCCTCGGGCAGGTAAATGTTCACATGTCCAAACAATTTGATAATCTGTCCGTCATCTTCCAGCCGTGGCAGAGGGACGCAAAGGTGTAACATCCGGAGAGGTGCATCTGAGGAAGGAGCTGGAATAATTCAGAGGAATGCTGGAACATACAGGCGGATGGTTCTGGTGCAGGGAAGAGGGGGATTTTGAAAAGAAGAAAAGCCTGAAGATTTTCAGCATGTGCAGGCTATGCACTCCCTCACATTGATCTTTTTCCCCCCCCAAATATCTTGAAGCCTTGTTTCATCATTATGGGAAGAGCACACAGGAGATCGAGGCAAGACGAGAGAACTGAGGAGCCAAGAAGAAAGAGGAGTAATTGGTTAGTGCTATTGGATTTCTTAAAAGGCAATGGAAATCTAATTGGTGGTGTTTGATCATGAATATTAAGGCGAGCTTTATCATGTCCCTGCTACAGAAACAATCCTCTGACTGTTTTCATGTAACTTTGATGCTGAGGTGTTTTAATACAGACGCTTTTTGTTTTAGTCTGATTTCATCTTCGCTTTATTAACATTTCTCCACAATTTTCAGCTTTTCAGACCAGTTTAACACTTATTCTTTAGTCTCTAGGGAGACATAACTGAGTGATGGGTCCTTTTTTTTCAGTCAAACACCTGAAAGTTGCTTTCCTTTAATATGTACAGCTCCCCACTTTCTCTGTGTTTCTCATTGTGTCTGCAGGCCATTTTATTGATGGAGTAATTTTCCCTGAGATTGTACTGCGGTCTCGCGGGTGCTATGTGTATTAATTACCATCTATTCATCTGACGCTGTTCAGCCTTTCAGCATGCTCCAAAGCAGTAGTTCCAGGCCAGCGCTTCATGGCTTCTGTCACAGCCCTAATGCGCCAGCAGAGAGGTGAGTGTGTTGTGTGTGTGTGTTTGCGTGCCTGTGGGAGACCAGTAATGTGAAACCACATGCAGTGAGGAAGCGTGTGATTTATTACTACAGCTCAGGGAAGACCACGTTGTTGACATCTGGAAGAGGTGCAACACAAACATGAATCTGGACCTGCAAGATTCTGGGATCTTGGACAACAGAATAAGCGAATTACGGCGCATTTGGTGTTTTCTCATAACACCCCCCCATGTATGTTTGCTGTACGCATGCAGGCCTTTAATCAATAACTCATTCCACTGTCCTAAACTCATCAGGAATTTGTGAAATTGCTAATCAATCCCATACAAAGCTTTCATTTGCACACAGTGAGAAAATGATTAGAGCGAGTGTGTTTGCAAAAAAACAACCAAACACATAAGAAAAGAAGTGGCCGATATCAGTTTGTTTGACTATTTGACGTGGAAAAGAGAAGCAATATTCACTGTCCTTCCCGCAAAAGCTTTAAAAACGGGAATATTTTGTATAAGCCACCAGCTCAAGGTTCATCATGTACTCGCTTTCCCAAAATATGTCATCTTAAATCCTCCGTTGCTCACTCAATCTCATACTACAGCTGTTATGAGCAATGAGTGCAGCCTGACAACATTCTAAAACCTCCTCTTACTCATCCATCAGCCTCCTTCTCAGCTTAATCAAGGAGCCAACACATGCACTTAGTTCCTTTTCCCCCGTCTTTGCCATTAGTAGCAATGTTCGGCCTGAGCTATTAGGAGCATAATCTTCTACGGCTTTACGGGCAAGAGTTTACAAGTTGCTAGGACGACAAGTGAGACAAAATATATTGAGAACGCAGCAGGCTTGTGACTATACTTATATGTTATATGAAAGCAGAAGTGAAATGCAGTTCAAAAATTTGTTCAAATGAACACTGGAAAGTGGGTTGTTTAACCTTATGAACCCCAGGTAGTTTCAAAATACTGCACCTCAATGGAAACGGCACAACCACGGCTCGAAGTAGACAAAACTTAAAATTGTCCTCTGTGTAGGCTCACACAGTTATTCTGCTGTTAATAATACAAAAGAAAAAATAAAATTGAATTTCTCTGATTATTTAATTTGCAAAAATTTTAAAAAGACAGAATCAACCAGTACAGCATTGAAGTCCCCACACTCTAGAAGGTAATACCAATGCTTACTTGAATCACATTAGTGTACTTCACTTATGTCTCATTGTCCTGTTCATTTAACCCATGGACTGTGAGTATGTACTCATTTTTCCTTAAAGAGTTGTAAAACTAAGTACACTTGAGTAAACTGGACTTGAAACGTTCTGTTCCTGGATTGAACACAGAGATCAGCAGTGCACATGTGCAGTAGAGAAGTGCAGGAGAAGTTTCCAGAAGCTTCACGGGGCGGCTGTGGCTCAGGTGGAAGAGCGGGTCAGTCAATGATTGGAAGGTTGGCGGTTCGATTCTGCCCTGTAACCTGTCATGGCTGTTGTGTCCTTGGACAAGACACTTCACCCACCTCGCCTGGTGTGAATGCATATGAATGGATTATTGAGGTGGTGGTTGGAGGGGCAGAATGGCAGCCAGTCTGCCCCAGGGCAGCTGTGGCTACAACTTTAGCTACCACCACTGGAATGAATGTGTGTGAATGACGATGTGACAGTGTGAACCATCTTTGAGTGTCTAGAGAAGCGCTATATAAATCTGATCAATTATTATTTAAGTTTCTAACTCTTGGAAAGATCAAGTTCATTATATTTGCTTTTTTTAAGTTCAGAAAATTCAGTAAATACAGCCAAGTTTTAAATAAACTTTACACGTAGATATGAAGTACACTGAATTTAAGACTAATGGTTATATTTACTTACCTTTTTTTGAGTGCAGCTGGTAGATTGGTTTGAGTAAGATCAGTGTTTCACATTTTACAGTGCATGGGTGCTGTGACTGTTGGTCACAGCTGAGTCACTCGTGGCTTCTCAGTTGTGCCAGGAGCACAGATTCCTTTGTTTTNGCAGCAGGCTTGTGACTATACTTATACGTTATATGAAAGCAGAAGTAAAATGCAGTTCAAAAATTTGTTCAAATGAACATTGGAAAGTGGGTTGTTTAACCTTGTGAACCCCAAGTAGTTTCAAAATACTGCACAAGCACGGCTAGAAGTAGACGAAACTTAAAATTGTCCTCTGTGTAGGCTCACACAGTTATTGTGTTGTTAATAATACAAAAGAAAAAATAACATTGAATTTCTCTGATTATTTACTTTACAAACATTTTAAAATGATAGAATCAACCAGTACAGCATTGAAGTGCCCACACTCTAAAAGGTAATACCTACTTGAATCCCATTAGTGTATTTTACTTATTTCTCATTGTCCTGTTCATTTAACCCATGGACTGTGAGTATGTACTCATTTTTCCTTAAAGAGTTGTAAAACTATGTACACTTGAGTAAACTGGACTTGAAACGTTCTGTTCCTGGACTGAACACAGAGATCAGCAGTGCACATGTGCAGAGGTGCAGGAGAAGTTTCCAGAAGCTTTACGGGGCGGCTGTGGCTCAGGTGGCAGAGCAAGTCAGTCAATGATCGGAAGGTTGGTGGTTTGATTCTGCCCTGTAACCTGTGTCATGGCTGTTGTGTCCTTGAACGAGACACTTCACCCACCTCGCCTGGTGTGAATGCGTAGCTTACCACGACTGGGATGAATAAGTGTGAATGAATAATTGACAGTGTAAAGCGACTTTGAGTGTCTAGAAAAGCGCTGTATAAATCTGATCAATTATTATTATTATTTAAGTATCTAACACAATTTTACAGGCACTGCACTCTAATAAAAAGATCAAATTCATGACACTTACTATTTTTAAGTTCACAAAATTAAGTAAATACAGCAAAATTTTAAGTAAACTTTAGAAGTAGATATGAAGTAAACCACATTCAAGACTCATGGTTATATTTACTTATCTTTTGTGAGCACAACAGGTTTCCTAGATTCGTTAAAATAAGATGAACTTTTCACATTTTACAGTGCAGTGCACTTGTGCAGCAGACAAGTGCAGGAGAAGTTCCCAGACGCTTCACAGGGCGGCTGTGGCTCAGGTGGAAGAGCGGCTCGGTCAATGATTGGAAGGTCGGTGGTTGAATTCTGCCCTGTAACCTGTCATGGCTGTTGTTTCCTTGGACAAGACACTTCACCCACCTCACCTGGTGTGAATGCGTATGAATGGATTATTGAGGTGGTGGTTGGAGGGGTAGAATGGCAGCCAGTCTGCCCCAGGGCAGCTGTGGCTACAACCTTAGCTACCACCACTGGAATGAATGTGTGTGAATGACGATTTGACAGTGTAAACCATCTTTGAGTGTCTAGAGAAGTGCTACATAAGTCTGATCAATTATTATTTAAGTTTCTAACCCTTGGAAAGATCAAGTTCATTATACTTGCTTTTTTTAAGTTCACAAAATTAAGTAAATACAGCTAAGTTTTAAGTAAACTTTACACGTAGATATGAAGTAAACTGAATTTAAGACTAATGGTTATATTTACGTACCTTTTTTGAGTGCAACCGGTTTCCTAGATTCGTTTAAGTAAGATCAGTTTGTCACATTTTACAGTGCATGGGTGCTGTGACTGTTGGTCACAGCTGAGTCACTCGTGGCTTCTCAGTTGTGCCAGGAGCACAGATTCCTTTGTTTTTGATTTGTTCAAGAGAATCTGACTATTCTTTCTGTTTGAACAGTTTCTCGCTCTATAGCTGGTGTCATTTTGGTGACTTTTGAATAGATAATATGTATTTCAAATCCGCCAGCAGTTGGAAATTTAATCTCACCTCAAATTCCATTGAATAACTGTTCTCTTCTGAGTTTTCAATGATGTTCTTTATGCAGATGCCCTGTTGTCATGTTTTTTAAACAGCTTAGAAAAAAAGGGAATTAAACAGTTATGCCTCCATGACAACAAAAAACCCACCTGCTGATGAAGACCATGGGATACTACTGAAAGCTCACAGCAGCGTCTTGTGTACTTGTTTTTTATGCAAGTTAGGAGAGAGTCTTGGTCTTTTAATTAAAGCCTTGTAAAAGCAGACATTATAGAGAGACATCAAATGTCAAAGTTATAGTTTAACATCACGGTCACAACGTTGAGCAGGATTTCTGCAGATGCGATCTACATTTATGAACCAATACCAATTTTATTTACATAATAGTATAAACATTTTGATTCCAGAAAGGTTTCACTGTTGGTCAAAAACATCCTGACGATTAAAAAGGTTGAACAACATTTTTTAAAAAAACTTTTCAGTACCAGTGTTTTGAATTATCAATCAAGTTCATTTAGTTTAGAAATGTTAGTTTCCTGCTGCCTTAAAAATGTGAGTTCACTGCACTTCAGATGATGAAGTAGCTCAAAGTTATCTCATGAAAATGTAAAACTGAGTTAAATCAACTAAACTTGAGAAAACAAGTTGAATAAACTAAAGATATTAAATTGAATCAACTCAAAAAGACAATGGTCACAGACAAGCTTGCTTTACTTTTATATTTTCACAGTTATATCACTTTGAGGAGTAGACAAAGTGTGAGATCAATTCTATGTCTGCAGACACTGAATTCAACACTAATCATGGTTAAGAAATGATTATAACTTCATTTAAAAAGACACAGTCAGTTTCTACCATGTATATTTTTTCAAACTACAAAAACCAAGAGACTCTGGAGCTTTAACTAGCAGTGAATCCTGGGAAGTCTGCACAGATGCTGGCTTTGCTTCTTATAAACCTTTAATTTACTGAGTTGATTGAACTCTAAACCGTTTATTCATTCGGCTTATCATTTTAAAGCAAAATGCCTCAAGTTGTTTTTAGGTTCTAAAATGGTCTCAGAATAAGAATTAGACGTTTTCATTCTCATTGTTTCCATCAGTTAGACATTTTAAGTTCAATTAACTGGAAATTGGCGAAACTCATATTTGTCACATTCCATAAACTAGGAAAGATTTGACTAAATTCCTTTACAATGTTTTCCAGTGAGCTTTTTTCTTTGATTACGATTCCAATGGAATTCCTTTAGTCTGTATTATAAAAACAATATTGGAATGTTCAACATGTCTAAAGTGGCCTCGTTTAATGTGAAGCACTCTGCTGAATAAAACGTACTTACACAAAGAATGTATGCAGCTGTGCAACATGTCATCCCTTTGAAATAGAAATGTCTGGAAATATAGAAACATGCGGTTGTGAAGGAGGTTTTAGAGACAGCAGTCTTTCTTCTGCTAGCCTTTCCTCGTCTCATTTGTATTCACATCGGTTCGTTTTGTGATCTCAATTATAACGTGTTTTTCGCAACTTTGCTGCCTGATTTTTTTTTTTTTTTTTCAAAACTACCATCGCTGCCTTTTTTCCTTTTCTCTGCCTGAGATATTTTACCCTCCGTGGCCCTCGACGCCTTTCTCCCTCCGCCATGTTTGTGTGTGAGCAGCCTTTCAGCCGGCCCCTGGTTGTCAACTGATTGCAGATAATTACAGCCATTTGACTGCAGCTTTCACAGCCGGTCCTTTCTGGAGGCACTTACAGAGGGAGAACATGCCAAGCAGAGGCTCTTAACTGCCTCTGGAGATAACTACGGACACAATAGCTCTGTGAATATGACAGAAGAAAAATTACATATCTGACTGATGCTGGTGCTATCAGGTATTCGCGCATAAAGCTGTCCAGCCAGGATCCAGTGAAAACCTCAATATTCAAACAGTTTAGACTGAAAATGCAACATTATCAACCTCTGTTATGTTCTGTACGCTACGAGTAGAGCAAATTATAAAATCACATCCCTTTTTCAAGATTAAAGCATTTGCTGGGCACAAAATGCTTTTTAAAGTCTTTGTGCGGTTAAATATCCACACTTTAAGTGAATTTCTTGATTTAATATCGAGGACTAAAGCAACTTTCACCTACAGACATAATTTGGCGGCAGCCTCGGCAGAAATTGACTTCTTTCTGGGTGTAGTTTTGTAGAGTCTGGCCTGTTCTCCTCCATATTATAAACCTAATCCTGGTTGGAAGGAACGTAATTGTTCTGGAGCTGTCGTACATTAGCTACATGCCTCTCAGCTCAGTGCTATATCCAGCACAGTAGGAATGAGTCAGACTCTTTATGATGACAGCTCTCCCCGTCTTTCTCCCTCTCTTTTCTCTCACTGCCTGCCTGACACTTTTTTTTTTCTCTCTCTCTCTCTCTCTCTCTCTCTCTTCCCGTTCTTTTTTTGGTCTCTGCTCGTTGTCTTCTGCGTCCTGCCTCCCTCCCTCCCTCCTTCGCCTCCTTCGTCTCCTGCTTACATAAGCTGCGTTGTGTGCAGTGACAGCGCAGACTTGAGAACTCATCACAGGCCTCACTCAACAGGAACACCCCTTCTGTCTGTCTCCTTGTTTCAAGGGGGAGCCATGACAGCTGCACACTTGACCGCGGGCGAAAGTGGATAATAGCAAGCGAGATCAAAGCAGAAAAAGATAACAGACGCATGCACTTTCTTTCTCTCTCTCTCT
>NW_007578696.1:71594-86785 GCF_000690725.1 Stegastes partitus
TATCAAGGGGCACTGTCCTGCTGGGGAGGCAGCTGGGGAATGCCATTGCCATAAGAGGGTGTGCTTGGTCTGCAGCAATGTTTATGATGATGGTACAAGTCAAAGCAGCTTCCATATGCTTGCCGAAACCCAGGTTTTCCCACACTGAAAACGAGAACTGTTGGACCAACTTAAATGAACCGCTTCAAATGGCAAAGCATCATCAAATTAAGTTGACAAGTAAGATCAATTTCACTGGTTGAACTTTTTAAATAATTTGATTCTTCTCCAATGAGGATGACTGCAGCTTCATTTTAGGAAAGGTCAACTTGAAGTGTCGGAGTTTTCCATCTTTAAAATTTGCTTTAATCAAAGGTAAAATATAATACACAACTTTGTAATTAGACTGACCATTCTTTCATTTACTTCACTCTCTAAACTGGTTGAGTGGCAGCAAGAAAACGTAAAGAGATGAGGACACCATGATGTCTGTGCACAACACTAAAATAAACCTAATTCTCCGGTTTTAAGGGACAAAATGTAATTTCAGTTTGACAGAATTCTCCAAAGTAAATCCCCAAAACAGAGTGACATTTATTCAAAACAGTACTTCAACTACAGCTGAAGTACATTTTTACAGTTCAGCAGAACTTTGCATTGTAACAAGACGATCACTTCACTTGTCAGTTTTGATGCTGTGGTCGATCAGCTTATCCAGTAACTCTGAACACTGACTGCACTCAGGTATCTATTCACCACAACAGACAACAGCAAAACAGGCATCTACCTGTCGCTCACAGAAATCATTGTTTTATATTTCTTAGCCAGATTATTATGTCAGGGCATTAAGTTTAATTCATTTGCTTTCTTTGCATGATTTTCTCAATTCATATTTCTGAAGAAATTAGTTTTGTCATGGTCTTGAATTTGGTTACTCCCTGTTTTATTTTGTAACAATCCCCGTCCTTGTGTGTCTTTTTTGGTTTTACTTCCTCCTTTTGTCTGGTTCCCTCCACTGTGATTGCTTTCATTACCTGTGTCTTGTCTCCCCAGTTGGTTCCCTGGCTGTAAACAATCCCGTGTCTTCCCTTGTCTTTTGTCACTTTGTTGTGTTAGTGTCTGTTGGTTTCCTTCCTGTCTGCCACCTCCATGTTCTCCAGCCTGATTCTGCTCCTCCGGTTTGTGTTTTTGTTCTTTTGATTTCTGTGGATTTAGTTTGCTTGAATTACCTTCTTTATTTTTTGAATGTATTTATCCTGGATTACCAGCCACCTTTCATTCAGTCACCTGTACAACCCAGTAGGTTTCTTTATTAAGCAACCCAACTTGCTTTCTGCACTACAAACCCTGGCAAGTTAAAAAAAAAATAATAATAATGATTTACCTGCATACCCATTTGTTACTACAGAAAACTAAGAAAGCACACTATCCCTTTAAGAGAACAAGCAGAAGATGCACAATGTGTAGGCGACGGGACATGACTTGTATTGAACTGTGGGCTTCTCATTATATGCAACAAAAACTGTATTTTAACATGCTTGAGGCTGTTTGTTCTGGGGGTGCAACATGCTCAGTGACTGTTTACAACATTCTATTACAATTCAGTTGTATGCATTAGTCCAGATAACTTGCTTTTTTTTGAGCCTGTGGCATCACGTTGACTGAAGAGTGGATTTAATTTCACTACCGTGCAGCCAGACTAGAGCAGAAGCAACCGAGATGATTAACAGCTTGCTTTTCAGAGTGATGGGATGGCCGGTTGTCTAGACGAGGGCGTTGACTGCACTGGAGCGTATTCACCAAAGGAAGACGGAGAAAGATTTTTGCCAATTTTGGGCAAGTGTGAACACAATAATGACACATCATCACCGTTTACATTGATATGAACTTGCACTTTTTTTACACACCCATCAGTTGCAGATCAACACTGTCTTCCCTGTGGATTCATGTTTCTATCTGCCTGATTAAGTCCACCATTAACTCTGTTTTAGTTCTGCTTGTGGTGCCTACCACCTCCTGAGGGAAATGTCTGGCGCTCTATCCCTAAATGGTTCTGTATATTCACTTTTATATATATATCTTATTGCGGTTCCCATATTCCTTATGCAAATTGAAAGTTATTGCTGGAATCATTCATCCTGGCTACACTACAAGTGAAGACATCATTTCGTTAATGTGATTCAAGTGACTGTAAACAAAAATCCCCAATCTTTTCTGGCCGGTACGAAGAGAATGATTAATTTAAAAACAATTGCACATATGAGTGTGTGAGAATTGCTTTAAGACAGACTTGAAAACATATGAATCCATACGGGGAACACTGTAATATCGTTCCTTTTGTGTTAACCTTCTGAAAATCGATACAACGTAAGTAATCAAAACGCTTGCTGTGCACCACCAGTCTGTCAGATATTTAGTGTTAAGCAACAGTGCGCACGTTATGGCAAGCTAACAAGAATACAAAATAGCTGCTTTTGTTGTGCCCTGATGGGATGTGTTTTTTTTTGTTGTTTGTTTTTTATTTTTTTATTTTTTTTATCCTCGGTCTCAATTTGTATTTAAGAGCTGTGAAATAAGGCAGCCAAAAGAAAATGCAGGAGATAGAAGAACTGCGAAGAGAAAGATGGCAGTAATTATATGATTACTGCACTGAAATGTGCCCCTGGTCTTCTTCGGATTTGTATTGTCCTGGAAGCGAGCGATTCAGACGCACACACATCAACTCTGAAAAATGGGCAAGCCTGGGTTTTTTGTTTATCTCAACACTGCAGGCACTCAGACAAACCCCTCTGATTTCACATGCAGGCTCACATATGTGATTGCTATGCCCACAGAGCGTTCGCTGGCACCTGACCGACACATTTCTTGTTGCCTGTTTGCTAAATGTACGTGCACAAGCCTGCGCATGTATGCAGCAATGACACAAAACACAGGAGCCAGCAGTGATTCCTGAACATACAGAACAAGAATGATGCTTTAAGCCAAATTTTATTCCCTGGTAGGCTGAGTGTATTATTCTGCATGTGTGAATGGCTGCAGATGAGAACGATTTCCTGCTGCTTCCCTTCATTTCTGCATGATTGTGACCCTGGAATGCCAAATCATGTCAGAATTTACTTTTTTTTTTTTTTTGCTTCTTTGCTGCTCTGGAGTTGTGCTTTTTGAAGGTGTATTTGATATTTGCAGTAATCCAGAATATCGGATATGCAGTTCAGGTTAATGGAGAACACGGAGAAAACCCACGCTGCACGGGGAGAACATGCAAACTCCACGCAGAAAGATCCCAGTGCCCCCACCGGCGACCTTCTGTGAGACAACAGCGCTGCCAACTGTGCCACCTTGCAGCCCTGATGATGATGATGATGATGATTATTTGTTGAAGTAATAGCAGTATTACTATTACCTGTCAAATCGAGTTGTGTTCCCGTGGCCAGCATTTGCAGAAACCGTATGACACCGTGTGAAGGCGTGACAGAAGAGCAGGTAGCCCTTCTGGCTTTCAGAGAGAGATTCTTGGATCTTTCAGGTGTCATAAGAGCCGTTTGATGTGGTTTAGAAGAATCTCTCACGGTTTCTGCAATCGCTGGCCACGGGAAAACAACTCTGTTTGACAGGTAATAATGATAACACTGCTATTACTTCGGCCTATGTCACCATGACAACAGCTGAGCCAAAACAGATAGGAGTTCAGCATTTGTCGGAGTTGTGATAAAGTTGAAGAGCGATAAAAAGTAAAGTTAGCTTAACATGTAAAATTAAAGAATGTCTAAAAACACTTCAGGGTGCTGTTATAGCTCAGCTGGTTAACAGCACACAGGACAATGTACAGACACGAAAGGCACAAAATACTAGATACAAAACCTTCCACCCAATCCTACCTTCTCTCTGTCCAAAGTAAAACGAGTCAAGAGACGCTGATGTTGCAGGTAGATGACATGAAGCACAGATTTGCCACAGAACAGGAGAGAGTTGTGCTGCTCAAAGAGAAGGTTCAGCTCCATGACTCAATAAAAACACAGAAGCAGGTAAGAAGACACAATGTGCAGGTTGCACTTTTTACATGTCACCCTATTTCAAATCAAAAGTCACATTGAGTGATTCCAACATCCATTAATCCCAGTTTGATCCCTGCTCTTCTGTTGTTCCTTGTTTCCTGCCTCCTCTATCAACAATACTCTTACTTCCAGGATAATATGTTGGCCGCTCTGGATAGGAAGATAACAGAACTATATTCAAGCTGCGTTGATAGCCGCTTGTGCAACCTCAACACCATCGAGAAGGCTGGCTTGTGTTGAGCACCAAATGTCTTTGCTGCTCGACCAAATCCAGAGCATCCCTGAAGACAGTTTGAAGAATCTGAGGAAGAACAGGCAGAGGAGGAGCAGGTTTGTCACTGAACATATACCTTCATTTTTAAATAAGTTATTTGTTTATTACAATATAAATTAGTGAGTAAATGGCATATTTCATATACCGGATCAATCTCTCTCTCTCTTCCTGAGTGCTATTTCTCGTTCCAGGCTGCTTGAGGAGAAGCAGCGACTGGAGATGGAGAAAAAAAAAGAAAGAAATGAAGGTGTAAAATAATGGACTAGTGGTTCAGTTTAGGATGGGAACACAATGGGCAGAGAATCCTTTATCAGCTTTATTGTCAGCAGGTCATCAATCGCAGCAGATACAGGATGTGTGTGTGTGTGTGTGTGTGTGTGTGTGGTCTAAACAGAAAGATAAAAAAAAAAAGGAATAGTACAATTATGATAATTGTAGATAAAAATATACAGATGAATAAGTAATAAACAGGGCTTTCAGACAGAAGGAGAGGCGCAGTAGAAGATCCCTGAGTGAAGCCAAGAAAATTGTGAGTTACTTTAAAATCGATACAACATTTTGTACCAGTATGTGAATTTGTATGAAGTATTTTTTTCAAACCACACAACAGCAGGTGTTTTGCATTATGAATAAATTATTATCGCATTCATTTTAATTGCATCCTACACTGCATGTATCCTGTGGACGAGTAAGATAAGATAAGATAAAGCTTTATTGATCCTGAAGAAGATTCCAGATGTGGGGGACATCTGTTAGAATACAGCTCAATGGGGTGTTGTTGTCACACAGGGTTCATGGGGAACATGGTTGTAATTTGGAGAAACATTTTTACTACCTGACTGAAACAGATGAACCAAGCTTCACACAGCTACAGCTTTTAGTTTGTAAAATGCTGAAATGATCTGTCTCTTTCCCTTCTCATAGCATGTCCATGTCAACAATTAGACTGATAGTTAAAACTTGACCCTTGTGTTGTTTTAGACTGGTAGAAAGCTCAAGCCCAGATCCTTCCTCGTCAAGCAGAATATCCAAATCACTGAGAAGGCCTCTGTCTGCTCTAAGGAGGACCTCCATGCCTTTACTGATGGGTGACCTACATCACAGTGATCATAAGAAAATCTGTTTATCAAACAATTCACTACTATACATCCATATAGTCTATAGGTACATATACAGTTGTGTTCAAAACAATAGCAGTGTTTTTTAAAAATGTGAGTAAAGCTCAAAATCCTTATAATATGCTTTATTTTTATTCACTGGGAACACTGCACATTATATTTTACATCAAAACATGAAGAAAAATGTATCAATATTTCAACTACTTTACAGAAAATGAAGAAAAAATGTGAGCTGTTCAGAAAAAATAGCAGTGTTTGCATTTTTCATTACAAACTCAAATATTAAACTGAAAAAAAAGGTTAAGATGTAACATTCCTGTGAATCAATAAACTACTATTTCGTTGTAGAACCACTGTTTTTGAGAACTGTTTGACATCTGTGCTGCATGGAGTCGAGCAGCTTCTGGCTCCTGTAAACAGGTATTCCAGCCCAGGATGATTTGACTACCGTCCACAGTTCCTCTGCATTTCCTGGTTTTGCCTCAGACACAGCATTTTTAATGTCACCCCACAAGTTTTCTATTGAATTAAGATCTGGGAATTGGGCTGGCCGCTCCATAACCTTAACAAGTCACATGATACCAGGGAGAGAAAATGGCTAATTGGGCCCAATTTGGATATTTTTACTTAGGGGTGTGCTCACTATAGTTGCCAGTGGTATAGACATGAATGGCTGTGTATTACATTATTTTGAGGTGACAGTAAATTTACACTGTTATACAAGCTGTACACTGACGACTTTACATTGTAACAAAAAACAGCATTGAAAAATAACAACCTGTACGAGATCAGTATTGGGATGCATGTGTGACTGCCCGCTTGTGCATGCATGTGTGTGTAATAGGATGTCTGCTTCACTGTGTATTTCTGTCTCTGTGAACCTGCAGCTGATGATAAGAGGCTCATCAGTGTATGCCTCATAATAATAGCCCAAGACTGTTTCCATTTCAGCTGTAAGTAGGAGTCCCACACCAGGTGCCAACATAAAATAAGATTTCCATTTATTTTCTTGGTGCAGTTAGAGCACAGTAATTAGTGCGAACCTGGGCCTCATTTATCAGTGTTTTCGTTTCTGTGCACATGAAATGCCATGACGTTTGACCGAGCGCTTGTTAATTTGTAAATATATCATAAGATAATTGGTGCCCAGTGTGACACGGACCTCTGAGTTATCACAACTCGGGCCAGAACTATCAATCTTTCTGCAGATGTGATGCATTAGAAAACAGAAACAAATTGTGCTTTTTCCACCACGTCTTTGCCAAGACCTGTGCTGAAGCAATCATTCACTGGGTATGTGCTCTCTATAACAATGAGGCCTGCATCAGCTGCGACTGGCTGTGCTGCCTTGGCCCTGGTCTCAGGTGTTAGGTGGTCATGCCAGGCAGAAAGGAGCCCAGTCTGCATCAACACACATCATCTATCCCTCTCAGGCTCGCTCTCTGCTGGGAGATAGAGCTCTCATCACTCACCGTTCTCCATCAGCCCCGGTGATTGGCTTATTATCAGATGTCCTGCGCTGAGGAAGAATGAGCCATGCATCACTGCACACATTGCTGCTTCGACACACATTTATGAACTCCTGCACACATGCACACACACATATACACCGCCTACACAAACATACACATCAAGGAGTCTGAAAGGATAACACCTTTTTTGTCTCTGTCACTTTAAATAGCCTGGAGGGACACACTTGGATGTGAATACATGCTGGTGCACACATACCAGAGGAGATCATCTCACAGACTGTAGACAGTGAAACAATGCCTGTGTAGATGCTACAACACAAAACTTTGTTTGTTGTCATAGTTACATTAGTTACCCTGATGCTACACTGGGAATATATATATATATATATATATATATATATATATATAAAACATAGACAGCAAGGGTGCCAGAAAAAAAAAAGTTAAAAAGCTGTGAAATGTCGAAAAAGAAAACAAACTGTGAAAATATTTTTTTCTGATAAACATACAGTAAACTTGTAATTTCACAGTTACAAAAATAGAAAATTACTATTGGTAGAAATACAGATTTTGATGTGGACATTATGTACAGCTTTGGCTTGTTCTTATAGTCATCATGTAAATTGATACTTTTTTCTCTGATTTCTCTTTATTAGATATTATCTGTAATTTAACAAAACAGGAAAATTCTGTAATAAATAAATAAATAAATATTACCATAATAATCCATAATATGCATGATTTTTTTTTTAAATTTCAAATAATGGCAGATATTTTTGCAAATTTAAATGCCATAAAAAAACGGTGCCATTTTATACAGAATAATTCAATACAGATTTTTGATTTAGATATATTTAAAGTTTCTGCCTACTTTTTTGTTGTTGTTGTTTTTGTTTGTTTTGTATTTTTTTGGGCGGGATAATTCAATAAAATAATGAAAATCTGCAAGATGACGGTAAGTTGTATTAAAAAAAAAAAAAAAAAAAAAAAAAACAGTTATATCACTGGCAGTGTAGAAGTCATGTTAGCACTGCTCAGAGCTGGAGACTACACATTTGTAATATAAAAATGATAAAGTGGGGATGCAGAATTTAAACAACACAAGTGTTGTCAAAAGTATGTTTTTGGAGATTGATCTGTAGTAGGGACAAAAAGCCTGGGTATGTCGATATCTGCTGCTTCAGTTTCATTATAACTTACATTCATCATCCTCCCCAGATGTTATGGAAATGCTGCAAGACTCAACTGCAGAAGTGCTTTGCTATGTTTCTGTGTGCTATTAATGACAGCAAATCTCCCCATACATGTTCTAATGGAACCCATGCAGGCCATCATTGTATCATGCACTGCTGCAGCAGCCTATTTAAGTGCATGGAAACTGTAATGCCTACATCCCATCAGTGAGTTCATGGTGCAGTCAAATGGGCCAGCTGTTCCTACCTGTCTGTTTATGGAAAGCTATGCTCCCCACGGCTCTTCACTTGGCTGTGAGGCCCCTGCCATCTAGGATTTGTCTTCTACTTCAAAATCTTTATATAAAATCATTACTAAACAATGAGACAAGTGGTGAGAGCCTGTACTGTATATGGGCTGAGCTCTTCGCAGGATGCATCTGCAGCAGAGCGTAGCCCTGGTGTAATAAACTGCAGTGTGCTGGAATAATGTATCTGCGTTTCAGGCCTGATTTCACCTCAGCTAAGGAGGGAGGACAAAGATAGTCAACATAAAGAGAAAGTGTGATGGCACGAGCTTCATGCTGGAGTCAAGGGGTCTGGGGATCACGACCCACTTTGTGTGTGTATGTGAAGGAGAGAGAGAGAACATGCTGGCGGGTGTGTTGCTTTGCTTACAGGCAAAGACATGTTTTTCAGTCTGAGGTGAACGGAAGTACCCACCAGAAGCCTTAACAGTCTCCTACCTTCCTTTTTCCTTATCCCCTTTGCACAATCCTTTCATTTTCTGGCCTCTCCACCATCGTGTCTCCAAATGCACTCTAATTCTGCAACCAATTTCATACTGTATTTCTGCCAAAGCCTTCATTTTCCCTTCACTTCTACCCACTCACTTGTCAATCCTCCTCTACTTCATGCTTTATATATTCTCATTTAGACCTCCCTTTTTCAGGCCAGTTAATCTCTCCCTGTGCTGCTCCAATCCCCACCTTTTACTTTCCTCCTCTCCAGGATATTTTGCTCCTTCTGTCCTTCATCCCAGTGTGCCCTTCTCCCTGACCTCTTCAAACCCAACTCTAAGCCTTCCTTCTATAAACCCTGTGAGTTGCCCCCAGGGCTTAAACAGCGTGGAGCTGTACCGCTTTGCAGGGGACTCAAAGAGCTCGAGGGTGTGTGAGGTTTAGTATATTTAATTTGTGTGTGGGGGAGCTGTGAGTAGAGCCGGTCACGATTAATGTGCCGTCATTTCTCCCTGTATGCAGATCGGACATCCTGGGAGGAGGAAGGCAGCACAAGGACAGCAAGTGGGGCAGCAGAAAAGAGGTTAATGAAAAAACATTTATTCTACTTATTTTGGAAGGAAAAGGTGCTGATGCGGTACTGTGCAAACATTTTAGGCACTTTGGATGTTAAAATTCCTATCCATCACACATTACCACCACAGGGACATCCGATTGGTCCCAAATCCATCCGGCAGCACGGCAACAAACCCAACGATGCAGCCGGAGACATAAAGAACTATGTTTAGTTACAAGAAGAAGGATTCCGGCAACAGATGGTCTGGCCCACTCAAAGTCCTGATCTCAGCAACATGGAGTCCGTCTGGGATCGCACAAAGAAACAGAAGACACCGAGACAGCAGGTCAGGAACAGGTCGATGCTTTAAAACTGAATGTACTGTACTATAAAATCTTTTTTCGAAAGTGTATTTCCAATACTTCCAAATAATTACCAGCTTTGACTCATTTATTAACAGTATTCTTCTAAATTATTACCATATTTAAGGCAAGACATAAAATAGTGTTGTGGTATTTAAGTCACAGTGAGTAACAGGAAGGTGGTCGCCATCTTTTTATTTGCCACCACGTGATCTTTCTCAATCATTAACCAGTTGTATTTGTTGTGCAAAACTGCACCTATCTTAATATGTTACTGACCACAGTTTTTGTTTCCATCCATCCAAGCATCCATGCATTTTCTACCATTTGTCTGGGGTTGGGTCATGGTGGCACACGGCACGTCATTCCTGATGTCCCTCTCCGCCGCAACATTTGCCGATGCGTCCTGGAGAATCTTAAAGTATTAGCAATTTGAATGAGATATGTAATCCCTCCAGTGAGCTCTGGGTCTACAGCAGGGGTCTCCTCCCTGTTGGACATGTCCGAAAACCTCAGAAGGAAGTCACCCAGAAGGTGTCCTAATCAGATGCCCGACCAACCTCGATCAGCTTGTTTCAATAGGAAGGAGCAGCGATTCTACTCCGAGCTCCCCCCACATGTCCGAGCTCCTCACTCTGCCTCCAAGACTAAGCCCAGCCACCCTACAGAGGAAACTTATTTCAGCTGCTTGAATCCCCGACCTCATTCTTCCAGTCACTACCCAGAGTTCATGACAGTAAGTGAAGGTTGCAACACTGATCGACCGGTAAATGTAGAGCTTTACAGTCCGGCTCATCTCCCTCTTAATCATGACAGTGGAAGTACAACAATCACACTCCATCAGGCCGCTTCTTGCTCTATTTTCACGTCACTTGTGAACGAGATTACACCCCTTTGCTTGGATCAGTAACTGACCCTCAGCCCAGTAGGAGCAATCCACCAGTTTTCTGCAGAGAACCATGACTTTCAGATTTGGAGGTGCTGACTTTCATCCCAGCTGCTTTGCACTTGACTGAATACCGCATCATTGCTCGCTGAAGGTGACCATCTAATGAAGCTAACAGAACCAAGTCATCAGCAAAAAGCAGAGTAGTGACTCGAAGGCTCCTAAACTGGACCCTACTGACCCCGGCTGCACCTTGATATCCTGTCCCTGAATATCACAAACAGGTTTGGACAGATTGGGAAACCTTGGCGGCATCCAACAAATATCAGACACGTATTTTACTTAACACTCTTTTATACTGTCTCAGAAAGCAGAAATCAAAAAGTTAGAGTGTAAGAGTACAGAAAGACGGGAGTGCAGGGTACACTGTGCAACTTTTTGTTGACATCATGATGTACAATAAACAATAGCCCTCCTTGCTGTTTAGTTTCTGTCCACTACTATTTGTAAACCTAAATTGACTGAACCCAACACAAAACCACGTGTACGTCTGCTGAGAATTAGGTTTGTTTTCACAGAGGAGAGAGGAGGATAAGAACAGGCCTGAATGCTGTGAGCGACACTGCAACCAAGGCATTGTTCACAAAACCAACAAGTCCTGGTAATTCAACGCCTTCGACCTAAAAACAATTCATTGTGCCAGCGCTATCTGTGCTGTCACAGAAGGAGACTGTCAACATCAGACCATTCAGGTCCCAGGTTACATTATTCCTTGTTTTCCACCATATCTACACATGGGATTGGTCGGGGTGGTGAGGCAAAACGTTGACTTCACTGTCTGAACACCAAGCTTTTTTTTCGCCTCTGTCTCATTTTTACTTACTGTGGGTTTATTTTTCACTGCAACATAAAGTCCTGCACCTCAGTGGAAATAACAAAACCATGGCTAAAAGTAGAGAGAACTCAGAAATGCAGTAAGACACAGAGTTAGAAATCTTAAAAAACATTTATGATTGAATTTCAGATTTTTTATTTTACAAAATTTTAAAAACCTGGAATCAAAATATGTGCAACAATTTTTGAGTGCCTCACAGATGTGCTCTGTACAAATGCAGCCGGAAAATAAAGCAAAGAAGTTTTGTCACCTGGCTTTTTTTGTCGCAGATGTGCCATGAGTGGCTTCTTGATGGCACCCGATTTTGATTATTTCCAATTTATCTAATCAAATCCAGTGAGAGCGAACTGTTTACTTTTGGCTGAGACATGTAGAATAGACTGATTTTGATAAAATGTCAAAATCTGAAGCTGAATTTTAAATGGTGTAATTTTAGCAGTTTTGTTTTTATAGAAGACGTGCCTTTCAAACCCACCTGCAGGTTTTGGGGTTCAGAGGGTTAAAGCAAAGGAAAGATCGTGGTTACACTTGGAAAAAAAACAGGCAGTAATTGCAGGTCTGGGACTTTAGGAGAACTATAGCCTCAAGCAAACGTCCTACACATCCTTTCACATGCTCCAACCTTCACACCTTTACTTTATGTCTTGTTTTATATGCAGTAGACCACTACTGCACTGGCCACTGGCACTGAGGGTTAGTATTGGACATAAATCATCCAGTAGGTGCAGTAAATGGAAGAATTCTTTCAATATAGACATAATTCCACATTTAAGTTTTGGGGCTCAGTAAATTGGAGTGCCAACTTTATCACACACTACACTTGTCTTAATGTCATAACATCCATGTTTCCTGAATAATTCCCATAAGTTAGGGTACATATAAGTCACATAATACATAAAAGGATTCTGGGTTTGAACCTTCTCATTAGTTGGGACCTTTCTGTGTTAAGTTTGCATGTTCTTCCTTCGCCCTGCTTGGGTTTCGTCCAGGTGCTCTGGCTTCCTCCTACAGTCCAAAGACATGCGCGTTTGTTAGGTTAATTGGTGTTTCTAAATTGGCTGTAGGTGTAAGACTGCACGGTTGTCTGTCTCTTTGTTTTAGCCCCGTGATGGACTAGTGATCTGATGAGGGTGTACCCCGCCTCTTGTCCAGTGTCAGCTGGGATAATTGGTGTAAAACATACCCAGCAACCGAGCTGTGTGGTTGAAAGTGGACAATTTTGTCATTGAAGTGTGAATTTATTTACTTGTGGAAGTCGGAGCTGAAAACATGCGCCCTCAGCCCTGCGTTTCCGGATGAAGACTTTAAAAGACAGAACCTGGGTGGATGTACGTGGTTATGAGGTGCGATAAGGGTTTTAAAGAAATAATTGCAATTCTCCTGTCATGGAGGCTTGGGCTTGACTCCAGGTTACTTTCTGCCTGCAAGGACTGTAGAGCAGGTGGATGGAGGGAGATATAGACACTGAAATTAATTAAAATTCTCCCTCTCCTCCTTTTCCCTTTTTATGCATACATAACCACTCGCTGCTCATGACCACAGGGGTTGAGAGCCACAAAACTGGGAGGAGGGCAGAGAATGAAAGGTTAGAGTGGGGGGAGAGAGAGAGAGAGAGATTCATACCGAAACTGAGAGGGAGTTAGAGGAGTGATGAAGGTGAAAGATTAATAACCGCCTAGTCCTTTGCTAACAGACTACGAGGTAGTTATACCCATAAGTGTGTGTCTGTCTGCGTGTAATCGCCACTAAGACTTTTTCCAGCTGCTTTGGGATTCATATGCGCAATGTCAAAGCGCTACCCTTCAAATTCTTGATTTTACACATTGTATACCTTCTCCAGACAGGGTTTCTGATACGTGAAATTCATTCTTTCCTCCGAGCTGAACACATCCTCTAATATGCACGCTTGATTATATTTGAATTTCTAATTTTTTTGAGCAACATGGCAGTATCTTTTCCCGCACACCTGAGAAATAATGTACCTCTTTTTAAATGTGAGCATGCAGCACAGAAATGAAGCCGCATTTAAGTGAGAGTTGGTGTTTTTAAAGCAGGCATGTTTAGTGTGTGTGTGTGTGTGTATGTGTGTTTGAGAGTGCTTTCATTGGGTTTTTAATCAGGGCGTCACGCTCTCGGTTCCGATTAGGTACAGCAGGCAGGGCTCTCCAGCCGGCTGCTTCTGAACAACAACACCCTCTAAAAAGCAGATAATGCCTCGACACTCACAGGCTCAAAGAAAATGAACAACTCTCCCTCGCTCACTCTCCCTTTCTCTCTCTTTCTCCTTCGCATCTGCGGCCAAAATCAGATCGATGCTGAGAGAAAATGAAACTCCAAAATAACAGGAAGGTGAGAGCAGCCGCAGGTATGAGATGTGTCTTGTCACGTGAAAAAAAAAAAGAAAAAAAAAGAAAGAAAAAGAAAACAAGAGAATCTAATATGAGGTGCAACCAATATGATTCAGTGTTGTGTCCTCTGGCCCTCCAAATGTCACAAACCATTTTCAAAGATCATCAGATGCAACGTACAAACACACACAGGCACACACAGACACACACACACAAACCGCAGAGTATGTAACAAACTGCGAGAGATGCATGGTCATAATAATTGTGTTTTTGTATTTGCGCATCTGCAGTGACAATATGTGATCCTCACACTTCATTCCACATGTCAAAAGACATTATTCTTGTTGCTACACATTAATTGACTCATTTTTCTTTCATTTCATGTCTAGCCAGCGTGTACGAGGATTCATCTCCAGGCTCTGTTCCTGTCTATTGGAGACATTACGAGAAACAGAAAAAAGAAAGTAATGAAGATGAATATGTGCATAAATTATTGTGCCTTATGTGCATCTTTTTTATGAATAGAAAAATAAAGTGCGGAGGGAAAAAAGTTGAGATTGTCACCGTGTGCCAGCAGCTTCGTATCATGATACATGAGAACAGCTTTTATAACAGAAGAGAGAGGGCAACTGTTCAGCAATCGCTTTTATTGTGTTCCCAGTATGATGAGATTCATAAATATAATTCAGCACCGACACAATAGATGCAGCACGCACCTGAACACCCACACAGTACCACGGAGCACAATCAGATCTATTGTTAAATGAGTACGGACCACAAGCGAGTAATGATAGACTGTAATGACACGGGAACTGGTTTAACTGCACTGATAAACTTCTTCTGTCGCCACATTTTTCTTAGCTTGTAGACTGCGGTTTTCCTTAAGCTATATGCATTGATTCTTAATAGAAAAACCTATACTTCTATGGCTACCTTTGTCATTAATCCTGTGTGAGAACCTCTCCATTTTACAACCCTAATGCAGGATTATTTGAATGCATTCTCATTACCAAGTGCAGCTCTGTGAGGCAGCACTTGGGGACAGCAGTGCTTTGAGCTAAATGCTAAATTCATATACTAACATGCTCACAGTTAGCATGCTGCCATTTAGCAATTAGTGATGCATTTGGTCACAAACTAAAATATTTGAAAAATTAAAACTTTACCTAATAACAAAAGTGATTTTATTTCATCCTAACGGGGGCTTTAAAAGCTCCATACTGTGTCCGTTTTCAGAAGATTGATTGAAGTCTCACATGGTCCTGGAATGTGTCTTTCTAGAACCCCTGTTTGAAGTCATGTTCTAATCAGGCTGTTTCAGTGTGTGTAGATAT
>NW_007578696.1:87031-94202 GCF_000690725.1 Stegastes partitus
AATCAGAATCAAAATTATTATTATTACTGACTGACAGGTTTTCACATAAGAGCAATTTAACTTGGTGTTTTGGTGTTTACCGGTAAGACACTCACATATGCGAAATACGGTTGAGCTGCTGCTGTCCATGCTCGCTTCAGAAAGAAGACTCTCTCTGCATCTACAGTTAAATATGCAGAGCAAAACAAGGTGACAGCAGACCAGCCGTAACAGACATGAATGAGTGTGTGAGACCATCATGTGGCATGAAAAAACAATAACTAGCCATTGGTTTTTGCTTTAAAAGTGCTATTAAAGTTTCCATTATCTTTGACTGTCCTTCAGCGTTACAGTTTCCACAGCGCTCTAACTGTTGGTATACGGCTTTACCTTAACAAATAAAAATGACCCTCTGGATCCTTGGCACCTCAGATGCTGGCAGTGCATGAAGATACTTGTGTTCACCGTTCACTCAACTGTGAGGCAGCCGCTCATTCTGAATGATTCACCTGGAAGCAGCAGGCACAGACGAGGAAAGGATTATACAAAGTCTAAGAAGCCAGACAACTGTTGATTCTTCATGCAAAAGTTTGAAACAGACAACTATTAGTTCCCCAGATGGAATGTCGCAGCTCAATAAAGTTCCTGCTGACTTATAAGACTAAGAGCCCCCTAACTAACAGATAGCATTGAGGGATGGCAGACATGTCTTTATTGTTATGACAGCTTTCAGTTTACAACTCCACATTTATAACAACTACAAAACATAATAAAAGTGGATGTTCACAATATGGAACAAACTGCATAAAAATCCATCCAACAGCTGTAGAGACATATCAGCCTCATAGTGTTGCTGTAGTGGAAAAGTCAGGAAATCAACAAAGGCTGTGGGATTTAACCTCTGGCGATGATAAATGTCTATACCAATATTCTGACAATCCATCCAATAACTGTTGAGATGCTTTAGTTTGGACAAATAAGGTCGACCGACAGACAAGCAGCCCGGAGCCACGCTGCTATCATAATATGTGTGTGTACGTGAGCATGAATGACTGTTTATGTGTAGTGACAGACGGCAACCTGTTGAGGATGCACCCCGCCTCTCACCCAGTGTGCATCGGGATCGACTCCAGTCCTCCGTGACCCTGCACAGGATAAACAAGTACAAGTTATGCAAAATGCGTGTGTGAATTCATGATGGACCTGGGATGCTGACAAATTACACGTAAGTCGGAAACAGATATTAAACATAGAGAGAACTGATGTTACACGTCTCCAGCACCATAGCTTCTGTTGCAATCCGAACACAACACATTGTAATGAAATGCTTGGTTGGATACCCAGAATTTGCCCATAACCCATATGGTCTGGGGCGACTATGTGATGGAATATTGCATAAGCAACTGTGACAGATGCCCCGATTTTGGCTCTGAATGGGAACTTTCGATTCGCAGGGACGACGCCTTCTGCCTTCTGTTTATTCCTGCCACATTTTTAATAATATTGGATCAGCAGGTGATGTGAGGCAATCAGGCACAACCCTGCCGCTGACCTGCCGACGCTCACTCAATTACATGCACACCAAGGTTTGTGTGAGGCAATGAGGTATTACATATTTCAAGCTGGAGAATTGAGATTTGAACGGGGATGCAGTCTGTTTTGCAGCGCTTCGTTCAATTTGCACCAACAACAAATGGATTTGAAACTTTTTTATTATCCAGTATTTTCTCATAATATATTAAATAAATAAAAATGAAAGATGATTCTATATTCTAATTTTGCATCACCGTGTGCTGGACTGTACCATTAGTGTCCGAGGGAGTCTATATCCGGCAACTGACCCAGTAGCACGATTGCATTATGTATGTTGCACATCTGACCATGCAATAATTTATCAGCACCCTATTTTGGGCAAATTTGGACACAAATGTAAACGTTATTCATAGACTGGAGGGGAAAAAAAGCCAATTTATTGTGATTATTGTTGCTGTTGTTCCTCTGAAATAAACATAGAGTAGCTGCCTCAAAATATCGTTTTGACTGTGCTTTTGCTGCCGCATTCCTGCAGCTGACCCAGAGGGTGTGTGGGTTTGTGTGTCAGAATTTGACAACATCACGTGACATCGCACATTTTCCTTAGGTGATATTGCCTAGCAACAGAGGCTCAACCCTCAGGAAGCCAAAGGCCGGGCTGAGGACCACAAAAACAACTTCAAGTCTTTTGATTTGCTTCAAACTCGACACTGCACTTGTTCATGTCCCCAGAAATACAGCCACCAAGTTTAAATTGGATCAGAAGAATGGCATCTTTCTCAACAACTGCTCTTTCAATATACTTCACACTTGGCAATTGAATTACTGGGAACCCAAGGAAGTGTGATGTTGACTTTTGGATGAGAGGACCTCATATTTTGGCTTAAAGTTGCTTTCTGCTATGCCTTCACAACAGTACTCTCTGCAGGCCTTTGGCTGTCTGTCACCAGAGCGTAAGGACCACTTCATACTTTCCAGATCCGTGTACGTAGACCAATATGGCTTTTGAAACCATGCGGGCTGCTCTAGTCATACTACAATAGACTCGTGCCAGTCTGTAACATGAACGGTTGCATTGCCTCTTATATCAAACACAGAAACACACATGGATAATGCAGCTGGTTTCACATCATGCTGTAGCACTGTCCATCCATCTATTATCTATACACCACTTGACCCTCACTGGGGTCACGGGGGGCTGGAGTCTATCCTAGCTGACTTAGGGCGAAGGCAGGGGACACTTAGAGACAGACAACCAAGCACACTCACACTCACATTCACACCTACAGACAATTTAGAATCACCAGTTAACCTTGGACTGTGTGGGAGGAAGCCGGAGAACCCGGAGAGAACCTACGCCGCACGGGGATAACATGCAAACTCCATGGAGAAAGATTCCAGGTGTCCACACCGGGACATGAACCTGCGACCTTCTTGCTGCGAGGCAACAGTGCTACCAACTGCGCCACCTGCTGTAGCATTGTGTATTGTTCCTGAGGTGCACCGAACACAGTGAGCAGACGTAGCACAAGATTTCTGGAGAAATTAGAACTTCCTAATGTGAAAGCATGCACAAATCAAAGCACCTCTACTCCAGCAGCACCTGTTTCAATTACAGCTCTTTCAATGATGAATTACAAGTTCATACCAAACATTTGTTTGAAGTACCACTTGTTTTTCTGGAACATGCGTGGTAGGTGCACTTGCAGACTGCATTTTGCTGCATGCTGATGTCTGTAAGACCCTCAACAATTTAGGTGGATAATGAAATTTACATCATGCAACAAAAAAAAACATGAATTGTCCTTAAGTTGCCCCAGTTGCTAGGCAAAATGATCAGAGGGAATAGATTTTTTTATAATGATGTTTTGTTCATTCCCTGTTGTAATGAGTCCATCATTTGAAACATGTTTTTATTCCTTTTGTTCTGTGAAGCACTTTGTGTTCGTGCTATACAAATAAAGCATGACTGACTGATTAATTGAATGACTGATTCTAGATTATAGACCGGCCTACCAACACAATCACGTACTCATTCGCATGTCTCGACATCCGACTGCCTGATTTGCTTCAACCTTGATGGCTGTATCGCTGAGGACATGAGGTTGTTATTGAAAGGAAGCTGCTGGGATTGGCTTTACTGCTGCTTCCTTTGACTCCACCTGCTGTCAGCAATGTTCGGTCACTTTAAATGAGCAGATTTCATGTTTTAATTATTTGATTACAATTGCACACTCTTTATTAAATCAAGAAAAGCTCTGTTTGTGTTCTTCGCATATCTTGTCAACTGTTGGTGCAATCTGCTTCAAACTTAATGGAAGGAATTGTGCATTCTTTTTCTTTTTCATATCTCAAGTATCGTGAGATAAGAAAACACACAAAGATTCTTGATTTAGCAGAGATGTGCAAGGAAACAAATCATGAGATCTACTCATTCATAATGATCAAACATTGCTGACAGCAGGTGGAGTCAAAGGAAGCGGCAGTAAAGCCCAAAAGCACAGCAGCTCCTCTTATAATTAACCGACACGTAGATGAGCCAAGACTTCAGCACAACCCTGTTCTTTTAAACACAAAAATTTCCATAAGAACTCATCTTCAGTTCACTAATAAATGAAGGAATCTGTGTGTGTGTGTGTGTGTGTGTGTGTGTGTGTGTGTGTGCAATGATACAAAAAACCTTAAATATCGCCTATAGGCTATTGAACGNTCCTCTTATAATTAACCGACACGTAGATGAGCCAAGACTTCAGCACAACCCTGTTCTTTTAAACACAAAAATTTCCATAAGAACTCATCTTCAGTGTGTGTGTAAATGAAGGAATCTGTGTGTGTGTGTGTGTGTGTGTGTGTGTGTGTGTGTGTGTGCAATGATACAAAACCTTAAATATCGCCTATAGGCTATTGAACGAATGAATATGAAATATGAAAATAATAAAAAGACAGACAGTGGTTATAGTTATCATAGCAATGTTAGAGATTATATATTATTAATGACATTTTATGAATGTCTAATGTATTGTGTAGCTGATAAACAACTACATGGTCAGATGTGGCACATGAATGCTAATGCGGTTGCCCCTCTGAGTCTGCTGCTGGATGTGGACTCCCCTGGGCAATAATGGTACAGTCCACCCTCCAGTGCTAAACATGGAAATGGAAAATTAGAATAATGAGACATTTTTTTATTTTTATTCATAAGTCAAACTCTGAAGCAACAATCCAAACATGAACGATGACAATTTTAACTGAAAAACAATTAAGAAAAAAAGTTTTATTTGATGCAAATTGAAGAAACAACTGAAAAGCGTTAAACGTGGACTGTGATGCAGATACTAGATTTATCCTCCTTTGGCTTCACGTGTCTCCTTCTGTTGAAATCTAAACACATATCACAGAGCACTGAGCTGCTCTCATCTCTGCTGTGGCCTCAAGAGATTTTTGGATTTGATAGTAAAGTTTTAATTATCGCATAAAAGACCTCAGTGGGTCTTCTGGCTGACTCCATTTTCAAGCTGCTGTTTCCTTCTTACAGTGAGTAGGCCCTCAGGTCCCCGCAGGAGTCCTCACTATTAGAGTCGACATTAAAATCAAGAAGCAGCCAAGCCTTTCTCTTTCAGTACGGAACTAACAGATGCTTTAAATTTTCCTACTGTGTCAGAAGCAAAAAGATCTCGTAATGTCACATCAGTGTATTCATTCATCCATCTTTTCTCTAATGACTGTGGTAGACTGTTGGTGATTTTAGACAATTTTCAAATAAGAAAAGCGAGAACACGTTCAACAAACTTTACTGTAACTTCGCCGCTTTACTGAAATAAAGCCAGGACTGTTTTCAATTTCATCTGAACAGACTTCTGCTGTGGATTTACATGTTGCCAATGTTTAGCAAGTTCAACAAAACCAACAGGAGAGAGAGAAGTAAATCAAAGACAGGCTGTGCATGCCTCCACAATTCTCAGTAAAAGTCTGATGGTTATTTGTTCTTAAATGTACATGTATGACTATAATTTCAAGAAAAGACTGCAAAGATGTTATGCCACAATGAATAGTACATTTAATTACCAATGAATGTGTCATCTGTGTTCTGGTTTTGGCCTCGCTCGGGGCACGACTCCAGACATGGCAACGTTCGCCTTTCCATCTACCAGTCCATCCACCACGTTGGTCCAGGCTGACACATGCCAACAATAGATTTCCATGACATTTTGTTCTAACATGCAGGGTCCTCAGAGGATGGTCCTAAATCATTTTACAGCTCTCTTGACTTTCATTTAGCATGATTATCAGGTCAGATTTTATGAATGCTAGCATGCTCACAATAGCATGTGTTTAAAGTGGTGATTTTGAATCTTGGTACATTAATTCAGTTCCTCCAGTGAATTCTATTTTTATTGTCCCGACGTATTCTATCTTCTTTGGCTGCTTGAGGAAAACCTGGAAATCTTGCTTTGTGTCTTCAAAGGAGATGATAGTCGAGCTTGTCTTTGCTGCTCTTCATTCACAGCAGTGACGTCAGTAGTGGAGACTGGCTGACCTAGCAAAGCATCCAACATCTCTCTGTAATGCTTCTTATGGTGAGAGGCAAATAAAGGAGGCAGACCTACCTAGAAGGTTGAATTTCTCATCTCTCTTTGTGAATAGGCTCACCACTGTGATTACCAGGTTTTCATTTTTGCTGGTACATAAATGTCTGTTAAGTCTCTATCTATCATCATATCGACCACATGACCCAATAATGAAAGCATATGGAAGTCCTTGCATCAAGAGTATTACATTTCAAGTGTCTGCGACATTCCTGCGGAAAATCACAAGCTGCTCCAAACCATTAGTGACTCATTGTCACAGTTCAGGTTGGACCCACACTCAGAATTACCAGACAGAGTCAGATATAGAGCACAAGAAACGACTTTACTGGGAGGATTAGGCAAAGGGTAATACAGTCTGTTCCAGAGTTCAAAATCCAGTAATCGATCTGATCAAGCAGAGGCACAAAATCGTCAGAGAGAGATCCAAGACGGAGAAGCAGGCATGGGTCAATATCCAGAACAGGGAATAAATACTACAGGCAGGGTACGAAGCAGGCAGGAGCACAAACAACAATCTGGCAACGAGTGTAGTAAACTGACTGGTATATATACAGAGTGCAATGAGTATTTCCTCTGCTAGAGTTATAAGTACATGTTACCATGGTCAAACAAATAAAGAATGTCGGTACTGAGGCGAATATGGAAAGCGTTTTCAAGTTTGCCAATTCAGAATGTTTTCATTTACAGATATCTTTATGACTAGTAGTAATTACACTGTGACCAGTTCCAATAGACATTTATAACGTAATTCTGATGACAGAATGGCTGTTAGGGATATCTGTAATCAAGTTTTGACTTGTCAAAGCAACAGGCACAGATATCTCAAATGTCATTATGACCAATCTGGTTTGTTTGAAGGTTTCACGTTTGATATTGGGCCAGCAAAGCATTTAAACTGTGTCAGTAGAAGTCGTGGCAGCTGCTGTGGTCGATGAAACAGTTGGAAAATGTTGTGAACTACATTTTGTCATATGTGGTTAGGATTTAGCAGAGGTGGGAAGTAATAAAGTACAAATACTTTGTTACTGTGCTCAAGTAGATTTTGCAGGTATCTCTACTTTACTTGAGTA